>NW_027041103.1:0-135000 GCF_037179485.1 Ochlerotatus camptorhynchus
CTGTCTTCGTTTCAGACACAGGAAATGGAGCTCTACACATTTTCCCCTCACAACATACATGATGGGCCTTATTACGGATGTCACTACACGGTGGTAAGGAAGTGATACTCGGAATAAGAGCCGTGATTGCCGTACAAATCAAATGGGAATCACTTCACCATGACGACAAGTGTCAAGTTTTCACCGTGAAGTGACATCCGTAATAAGCGCCGATAAACAGAACGGATTCCACAGTCCACCAGCTTCAAACCGGTACCAAGGTTCTCGCGAACGATCCTGTCAATGGCACCTGGATCCCGGTGTCCGAGCTTCCCATGCCACACATGCTGACAATTATCATTGTGTTGCACAGCTGCTACCTTAGTCGCATCATGTTCCTTCAGCTGGTACAAACTACCTCATCGTTCACCGACCGCAACGACAGTCCCATTCTTCGTTACTCTGTATTCAGCTTTGTCAAAGGTCACGATACATCCTTCATCAGCAATCTTTCTGATTGAAAGCAGGTTTCCCTTCAATGCCAACACATTCTTCACTTGTATTTACGGATGTCACTTCACGGTGAAAACTTGTCACTTGTCGTCATGGTGAAGTGATTCCCATTTGATTTGTACGACAATCACGGCTCTTATTCCGAGTATTACTTCCTTATCACCGTGTAGTGACATCCGTAATAAGGCCCATCATGTATGTTGTGAGGGGAAAATGTGTAGAGCTCCATTTCCTGTGTCTGAAACGAAGACAGAAGAAATATTGGATCTTGTGCATAGTGACTTGGGAGGGCCGATGGAAGAGGCCACCCCGCGTGGAAATCGTTTTATTATGACGATGATAGACGATTTTTCACGTTTTACCATCGTTTATCTTTTGAAGAAAAATAGTGAGGCTGAAGACAAAATAAAGGAATATGTGAATTTTGTTCAGAATCAATTCGGAAGGAAGCCGAAGATCATTCGTGCGGATGGAGGAGGAGAGTATTCTGGGGTTTCTCTCCAACGCTTTCTTTGTGACAATGGAATCATTTTACAGCAGACCGTGCCTTATAGTCCACAGCAGAATGGAATTGCTGAGCGGAAGAACCGCAGCCTAACAGAGATGATGAGGTGCTTGCTTGCGGAATCTGGATTGAGCAAGAAGTACTGGGGCGAGGCGGTAATGACAGCTAATTACTTGCAGAACCATCTGCCTTCTACTGCGGTTTCCAGAACACCATTCGAGATCTGGACAGGGAAACCACCCTGTTACAAAGATATGTACATATTTGGAAGTGAGGCTCTGGTGCATGTACCTAGAGAGAAACGCCAGAAATGTGACATGAAAGCTGTAAAACTGATATTCGTGGGCTACGAGAAAAATCGAAAAGGTTTTTGTTTTCTAAACACAGGAAATGATGCGATAACTATCAGTCGCGACGCTAAATTTTGTGTTTTTGAAAAACCAAAAGAGACCGTCCGGGATCCAATTTCGAAACCGGCGAGAATCGAAGTCGGTCTTGAGTTCGACAAAACGAAGAAACAACAAAACCCTGAAATTGAAGTGGATGATACCACGTTGGAGGATTCCATAAGTGAACAGAATTTGGAGAATGGTTCGTCTGTCTACGGTGATGCATCCAGCGGAGAAGAAGATTTCGTCGGATTTCCACGGCAATCAAGTCGGTGTAACAAGGGCGCTCCTCCCAAAAGGTATGGTGAAGGAGCCAATTTGACATCTTGTGAAAAGGCTGAACCATCATGCTTTCAGGATGCGAAGAAACGAAGCGCTAAGAACCTTTGGATGGCAGCAATGAAGGATAAAATTGAATCACATCAAACAAACAAGACGTGGGAGTTAGTTGAGCCGCCGTCTAACAGAAAAATCGTTGGGTGCAGATGGGTATACAAATTGAAGCTGGTTGCTTGTGATGATGCGACAATAATTACTAAAATCCACATGGAACTGAAAAAAAAAAACATTTCGAGATAACGGAGCTTGGTGATCTTCGATTGGGAATGGAAATTGAGGCAGATCATGGTCGATACTCTATCAACCTTCGTGGATACATCGAAAATCTTGCTGAAAAATACGGTCTTCAAAATGCGAAACCTGTGAATAGTCCGATAGATCCTGGTTATGTAAAGGAAGCTGGAAAGAGCAAACCACTGGAGGAAGAAACTCAGTATAGGAGCCTGGTTGGTGCGCTTTTGTATGTGGCTGTAAATTGCCGTCCAGATATGGATATGAAGCGGATTGGGCTGCTGCAAAACGCGTCTTGACGAACCTGTATTTTTCTCGTGACTGGAAGTTTACGTTTGGTAGTGAAAAACAAGGCCTTCTTGGTTTTGCTGATGCAGATTGGGCGGGCGACCCGAACAATAAGTGCATTTGTATTTTTGTACGGTAACGGTGCTGTTTCCTGGTGTAGCCGCAAACAAAGTTGTGTATCCCTCTCATCAATGGAAGCCGAATACATTGCCCTTAGCGAAGCCTGCCAAGAAGTCATTTGGCTCCGTCAGTTGCTTGGGGACTTTGGTGAGAAGCCTGATGAAGCAACTGTTATCAACGAAGATAATCAGGGATGTATAAGTTTTGTCAACACAGAACGACATTCGAGACGATCAAAACACATTGAAACGCGCCAGTGCTTTGTGAAGAATCTTTGTGATCGTGGTGAGGTGATACTTAAATATTTTCCAACGGAGGAGAATATTGCGGATCTGTTAACAAAGCCCCTGGGAACACAGAGATTGCAACTGTTGAGTGGCAACCTTGGATTATCATCAAAGGCAGAATCAACCGATAGTCGCTGAGGAGGAGTGATGGAAAGTACAGCGTACATCGGTACACCCCCCGTATACTGCCAACTATAAATTGCGTTCATCTAAAAGTACGCGACACAGCAGAGAGCTCTTGAACTGCAAATCTCCATTTTGTTATTTTTATAATGTGTGAACCTTCAACCTGTAAACATTGCTGCAATACATAAGCACAAACGAAGTGACAGACGACTTACTGGCGAAGAAATCCATTAAAATAATGTGGTGCACTGTTGTTCGGATAGATTTTCGGGCAGACGTAAACACGTTTTGATAGCAGCATAAGCAGCTTCAAAGGTGTAATTGTATATGTGTTTGAGTTTTAATGGATTTTAAATAAAGGTTTTCACTTACATTTTCGTGTTGTTCTTCCTGTTCAAACCCGAAACTCTATGTGAACGTGAATTATCGCTAGCAACAAATTGCCCTAGGTTTTATAAATATTGATTAGGTTTTACAAATTTCGCATGTTAGGATAAGTTTAATTAAGTACTTACTATTAGGTTTGTAATATTAAGCAATTGGTATAAATCCAGCCGTACTAATAGTAGAACTAGTTATCTATAATAAATTTAGGGTTAGGATTTTCTTTTCTTTCTAAATGTATATAATTTTACCTAGGTTGATAATTTCATTAAATTCACTTGACAATAGCTCACCAAATCTAGATTTACAAGCTTTAGGTAGGATTTACTTATTATTATATTCGATTTTATTGACTTTTAGTTTACTCTCAAATTTACTCCACTTTCACGATCACATTGTTGTTTTTTGCTGTAAGTGACGTTTGAGTGACACGTCACCGGCTATGCTCTGTTTGACGTTTGCTGGTTGCCAGATCTTGGGTGGTACGGAACTCACCTCGCTACCAATGAGCCTGCCCTGTGGTATCGTAACAACTGTAATAGAATTTTCTTGGAAGCTTGTGCCATCATCCACCAGATGGGTTAGTTTTTTTGTTTTGATTTGAACAAAGTTGATTTTGTGTACAATGATTCTTTGACAGTGTGCAAAGAGTGCGTATCATTTTGTCATTTTTTTATGCATTTCAGTTTTGAGTAGAGTGAAAGAGATAGAACCAAAACATTCTAGTACATTCGGTAAAAATGCTAGTTCAATCTAGTAGTAGTGTTGCCATGTGGTACAATCCAGTAGTAGTGGTGTTGCCATGTGGTACACTGAAAAATTGCAATAGCAGGTTAGTCACCAAAGTTTTCGAGCCGCTCCGTCTGTCACTTCGTTTGTGACATAAGTTTAATTTACTCTACTACACGCAGAAATTTTTTTTTAAACGTAATAATATTTGACGTAAAATCAATAAGAATTTCATTTTGTTTTGGCTGCAAAAAGAAATCATTATTGTTCCAACAATCCAGTACTTTTGTTCCTCAAAACCCATGGATTGTTAAATCAAAAAGAAAATCTTTTCGAATTTCAAGAGCTTTCATGGTTTTGACGTAAGCTGTCAAATTTGGCAGCTGGGTCAACAACAAAAATATGTTTGTTTTTAAAAGAGATTTCTTGTTGATTCAATCATATTTATTTTATGAAGTCTGACAATTCACGCAGTAGAAATAAAAACGTGTTTATTGATTCAAAAATCCAGAGAGATTTGAGATTTGGGCGTAATTGCTTTTGTAACACGCAATTACTGATTTCTCTTGAATAAAAGCTCAATCTCACAAACAAACTATACCAAATGATAGAGAAATCATAGCTTGGAAGTCGAAGTGGGTTTCTCCAAGGCAGCTTACGGAGCGCGAAGCGAAGAAAACGTCGTGGCACAGATTCAATTCCCTCGGCCCCATTATTGTAGTTCGGGCTCCAGACTGCAGAGCAGTATTCCGATCTACGTACGAGAGAGAAATAGACCGATTTCAAGCAGTAAATCGGTGTCAACATTTCAAAGGGGCGTAATTGCTTTTGTAAACAATGGCTTTAGCCGTCGATTTCTCGCAAATTAAAGCTCACCCCTCCAAATTAACAATTCCAGCTGGTAGAGGATACATTAATTTACCTGTTGAAGTCATTGATTTTCATGTCTGAGCTTTTATTCGCGAGAAATCGACGGTTAAAGCCATTGTTTACAAAAGCAAATACGCCCCTTTGAAATGTTGACACTGAAATGTCTGTGAAGTTCGTAGTAATCTTGAAGACAAAGCCAAGAGTTCTGAACGCTTTGTCGACACCATACGATATATGGTATACAATACGAGAATTATTCGTGCATACCTAGGGCACAAACGAAGTTACAGACGACTTTCTCCGAAGAAATTAATTAAAATAATGTGGTTCTCTGTAATAGAATTCTAGTCCACCTTCCGCCCCTCACCGCCAGGTTCGCTAGTATTTTTGTTTTGAATTAATTCAAGTTGGTTTTGTGTGCAATGATCTGGCAACTCGCGTTCTCGCTCGCATTGACGGGGTGCTGTTTTCTCACTCATCGAAGGAAATTTTGATTAGAGTGAGAAAGTAAGAAACAGTCAGTGCGGGAGCCGTGTGCGTTGCTATAGGTGCGGCAGAAGGAATGTAGTCGACTTTTTTGTTCTCACGATGTTCTTACACAGAAACAAAATTCATTGGCAAAATTACTATATTGATGGTTTAAATTAAATACTCCCACCAGTAGATTTGTGCAGAAACGAAATTCATTTAATTTTACTATTTTTTCTATCAAAACTACTATGCCGTTTGAGTAAGCATAGTAGTTTTGACAGAATGGTATTAACTTTGTTTATATTTATAGTCAACTATACTGAAATCATGGTAGATTTAACGGCATTAAGCGTAGTTATACTGAAAATAAGTGTTTTCTGCAAAATAGTATTTCTAACTATGGTCTTTGTTTCAGTGTACACATGATCCAACGTTACGTCACACTATATTATGCATAAGAACGTCGTGATAATGAAAGACCTGACTTTAATATGGACCAACAGGTCTGTGCCATAAAAAGGGAGACCTGACTTGTTTCCTTCTGCCTCACCAATCACTTTGATCACAGCAATTGCGATTCTCCGTCGGTTCGTTTCGCTGCGCGAGTTAAAGTTTTGAGTGTCGGAGGTTATTTTTAAAAAAAATATCTTCTCACTACTGCTGCTACCTAAAAACTACTTTATTCAATCAATAATTCCTACAGAGAACCTAGCACTCGCGAAAAGTGTCCACTATGCAAATCCGGAGTCCAATCGATCGCCCGATTGCGGAATGCTGATGAAGCTCGCTGCTGTTGCCGTTCTGTGCATCCGTCCTAGATGCTGACGAAAGCACCGACGATGGAATTTGCCAATTGCGGTTGGCACCGGCGTTAACTCGCCCCTCCTTAGTGATGAACCTCCAGGGGCATCGTATATCCAAATGAAGATGTACTTAGGTTTCCGACGTTTTTTTCCAGGTTCCGATTTTCCACGATGATCGTTGGTGTTTGGCATCGTCTCTAGTTTGATATTTGTTGTTCTGCGGGAGAAAATGCTGAGGAAAATAATGATACCGATCATGGGGAGGATGGTTATCCCTCCAAAAAGGAACCAGTGTGGGAAATGCAGACTGTAGCTTTTTAAACGGAGTAAGTCCAAATCTTTCCGTGTTTCTGTTTGCAGTTTGTGGAGATGTTCCATACTAAGGTTCAATATATGACTGTCCTTGGTAATAGCTATTCCGTCCAGATGAAGGTGGACCGGATTTCCAGCCGTGGTTCGAGTTCTGCCGGCATACGAAATGTTGTTGATTCGTGTGGTGCAATTCTCGTATCGAATCAGATATGATCCAGTGAGAATTCTTTCATTGGTGCTGCAATCTGATGATAGGGTGAAATTGCTCATTGAATTGAATTCACCAGTAAATAATACTTATCGATGGGAACAATCTCCTGCTGTATGGGATTTGATGAATAGTTGCAAATGGCTGGTTTCGCATCTATTAGGTTTGGTATGCATGTAGAATCGGTTACTTCAATGTCCTCAATTCGATAAATGATGGGTTCTAGGTTCTTGACGATAAATTTCTGTGTCGGATGGATCATGAAAGATCTCTCTGTGGTGTGGATTTGTTGTTGGTTGTGGAATGTTGGGAAAACATAGATTCTACGAAAAATTCTGGGGTCTAACTTCTGCATCTTGATGAATAATACGATCTTCTTGCGGTTGGTGGCGATTGCTGTCTTGGCATAGGTTACGACTTCGGAATTTGAGTGAACTGTAATATTTTCTCTCTCTAAATCTCTCCTAAACATTTCAATTTCATTTTTTGATAGAATTTTTTTCCTTTAATAATCCTACTTTTGCTAAGGCTATAGTATCAATAATGTTGTTTATTTTATCATTTAATTCCTTAAGGTTGAAAAGAATATTTATGGAATATAGTTCCGAAGTTTTTGAATTGAACAGTGGAATAGCATCTTTTGTTTTAAATACTGTCTCTTTTAACTGTAATGCCATTTCTCGGTTAATCTTTACTTGTATATTGTTATTTGCTACGAGATTGTTAATGGTTGAATTGATTAACTTTAAATCATGTGCGTCGGGGGATCCGGCAATAAATTTCCAAACTTTTCCTACTGCGTCCCAGCGTTTCTGTCTCTTGGTTTGTAAAATAGTTCCTAGTGAGAGGTTTATGTCGTCAAATTTTTGGACTATCACATCTGTAAACTGCGTTTTTCCTACTTTATCAAATTTATCTCTCAAATCGGGGGAGGTAGCTCATCGATTCTTCCGGTTCGCCTCCTAGCATCGTGCTATAAGGTACCAGGCGATAACCAGGCTAGTTGGTCGATAGCTCGATGACGTCGTTTCGTTGGCGTCTGCAATGAGAAATTCTCATAGCAGGCGTTGACGATGGGACGTTGTCGAGTTGTTGAAGAGCAACTATCGTGGTAACTCACCGATTACCTGTCGATCTCCCAAATTTGGAAAGACGTCTGCATTGAATTGTCTCATATAATAATATTCCGCCCACTATATCACAAGAAATTGCGTGTAGCTGAGTGGAATGGAGATAAGTTAAGCATTGGGTACAGGACCAAGTCTCCCCTGGGTGGTGCCAGAAGATGAGCGCAATAGAATCATCAAGTTGCCATAAGGCACGGAATGAGACTATTGCATGGCTGGGTAGTCAAAGTCTTCCATTCGTTAGTAATTTCAGGTGGATTAGAACAGGTTTAGGTTTAGGGTGGGCGTTGGCCAGATTTGGATTTTCAGATATAATCCTAAATAGGACCTAGATTATTTAATACACTAGTAACCTCAACCTCTGTTACAATGTTTCATTGTGATTAATCAACAATCAATATCAAATTTGCGGTAAATTTGAAAAAAAGGGAACTTGGAGTGTAGAGCGCACTGCCCACTGGACGATCCTGAAGCCTGGCCAAGTGAGTGGGGTATGGGTTTATTTGATTGAACGGCATTTCCAATGTATATATCGATACATTCAAACCATTGGCATTTGAGATAAGACAGAGATAGGATGCGGAGGGCCCGCTTAGGGGAAGCGTAACCCATGTTATGGTTTCCATTTATTAAATAGTTCAGATAGGCTGGAAATGACAGGTTCATAGTGAGAATATGTACCATATGGGGCCCGTTCACTGATCAAAATCAGACTCACATCGTCAGACCCTGCCCAAGAATAAGGGGATTGACGATGTCTCGTCAAGTTTTATTTTTGAATTTGCGTTTTGCATTTAATACTCTAGTAAATCTCGCGTCCGTTCATTCACTAGAGTGTGATGTGTCAATACTCACTGGGTTATATGTCTTAGACCAGTTCCAGATTAGTTTGCCATTAATATCTTCTGCATCTTCGCGATAGATTACTAAAAATGGGTTCTCGTTACCGACCATAATAGTGTGAGGGAAGGGGGTGAGTTAAACGTTGCGATATGAGAACGAATAGAGACAAATAAATAGGGATGACAACACCATGACCCAAATAAGTAACCAATGCATGCGGCTCACACTTAACTTGTTCTATTTCTTCCTTTCTTCCTATCATGTACTAATATTAACTGCCTGAGGACAAATGGGAACACAGCCAGAAGCTCAATAGGAAAAAGTAGTAGGAAGGTTCGAACAAAAAAAGAAGAATTAAAATTGCACCGGCAAGAGGAAGCAGACAGAAAGGATCATGCCGGTTGGAGACAGCCAAGGTATACTGGACGAAGCTTGTATCTAGGAAAAGTCGATGTGCAGGAAACCGTAAGTAGGACAAGAATCGTAAAAGGTGTGTGCTTGCTTGATAAGATCCTAACTTTACTTTAAATACACGGTAGGAATCGAATATCCATTTATGATTGAGGTTTTGCCCATTTTTCAGTGGGAGTGGCAATTCACATTGATGAGTGATTTATCGTACCCATTTATTAGTAACTGTTAGCAGCGAATGGTTAATTGTTAAAAGAATTCACTCATTAATGAGTGGAGCAGCTTTTATTGGGGTTGTGTTGGGTTTTACCCATAGATGGAGGAGGTTTGTTTTAGGTTTATGGTTTATTTTATTTTTCGATTGACAATTCTCATAGCTAACAAAATTTCATATCACTAACACAAGCAAATCGCACCAATATGAATACGCCTGGAGAGAATTATGGGCACACACAGACCGACAGAAGCTTACATGATAATACCTAAGAGGAAGAGGAGACAACTGGATTCTAACTTTTACTCTTTTATCTCTATCTCACTTCAAATCGGCCAATCACGAGCTGGTTAAAAATTGACAGAAAAGTGGTTCGTTTTAGCCCCCGTATTGTCTCCTCTTCTCTTAGGATAATACCACACAATCGCTAGCAAACCCTAATAAAAATTGTATGGTTAATTTGCTTAACGACGTGTTCTGGGTATCATCCAAACCATTTGTGGAATAGTTCAATGATTTGGGTTATCGTTCGTTTATGGTTATTTTTTATTAGGGAAGTCAAAAAGTCACATGGTACACACGCAACACTTGCAAAGTCGGGAAATAAGTTGAGGTTAGGTGAAAGTGCCAAACACAAAAAGTAAAGCGCAGTTGGATGAGTTTATTTGGATGCCGTGGTGCTCATAGTTTGATGCAGGAACATAATTTGCTGATGCTAGTAAGGACCTTATACAGTCTATAAAAATATCCATCTAAATAATATTTCAAATAATAGTAAACATGGAAACCGAGCTAGTTCATGTTGATGAGGGAATCGTGGAAGTGTTGCGAATACCAGGAGATGGAAATTGCCTGTTCTCATCGCTAGCGCATCAGATATGGAAATGTAATGCAAACACATTGACTGGGCAGCTTTATGCCAGAACTTTGCGCACAATGGTCGGACAATTCTACCAAAGACGGTTAAATGAATGGACGGAACAATTATATGCACACGCGATCGTTGCATTACCACAACAGGCCGAGGAAACAACACGCGACGAGCTGGTGGAACTCTTCCTATCTTCTATTTCGAAACCAGGATTCTGGGGAGGAGAGGAAAGCTTAGTAGCGATTGCACGAACCTTCGATTTTGCAATAAGGATTTACAGAGAAAAAGGATGTAGCAGAGTCATAAATGAGAACGGAATGCGCTGTCTTGAAATCATTTATCGCTCTTCGGGCACAGCGGAGTACAACCATTACGATAGTGTGATGAAACTGCATACAGCTAGAAAGCGTCGTCGCCTGACCTTCAATAATACAGTGGCCGCCTCCTTGGGTGCTCCGGAAATAACCTCCACGAGCATACAAGATCATGGTATCGTAGTATCGGATGGTACCTCAAGAATCACGCCAACGCGCACACATTTTCCTTTACAAGAAGTACAGGCTTTTCAACAAATAGCTCCCACAGTTGCCCAAGAAGTAACTCAGCAAACCATATCCATTCGTGAGAGCACACCAGTACCACCTCGAACTTTCATTGCTGCTACCTGGAATGTATCGGGATGCTCACAGGTCTGTGACCGCGATACCATAGATCGCCTTTTGAAGGATCAAGAAGTGCAAGTCGCTTGCCTTCAGGAGACGCGCATGGCATCATGCACAGTCCAAACATTGAATTTCACGTGGTACAACGTTAACCAACAAACGAAAACAGCAGCAAGAATGGGAGGCGGCACGTCAATACTTGTGCGTCGAGAGCTGATTAGTATGAGTAAGTTCCAACGCGTCACGGACAACATTTGCATGCTAAGAGTGCCGGTTTTTGGCACGGAATTATATATATTCTCAATCTATGCAAGATCGGTTGGATCACGAGCGGACCCAGAGATAACAAATTTACTCCGGTATCTCAACGGAATGAACGAGCAACAAAGGTCGAATGTGCTTATCATGGGGGATCTTAATGCCCACATTGGTTTCACAGATCTGTTACCAGTGGACAAAAAAATCATTGGCAAACAACTTCATCACTCCGAATGCAATGCCAATGGTGAAGCAGTAAAAGATCTTCTACGATTTCATGGATACAAACTATACAACACATTCAGCAGGTGTAACAGTGTGCTCACCACATGGTGCCGTGGATCTAGTAGATCGCAAATTGATCACATAATCATGCCGGTAATCGACAGGTTCCAGTTACCAACATCCAGATGCTTGGACGTTGCTCCTGGTTTTTCGGACCATAGGCTTCTTGTACTAAGTGTAAAACATCGCCAAGTATCAACCAACCCATCAAGGCCCGGTCACCTACATACACTTGGAGACAGTCGTTCAGCAGCAAAGCCTTCATATGACGTAAACTTACTAAAAAATCATTCACCATCGAGGGAACGATATCATCAAACGTTAACAAGTCAGCTGAGTGCAAATGAGGACATCACAGAAGACCCAACTACCATACTATCCTGGCTGGTAGATAACATGAGGAACGCTGCCACTACTTCACTTCAAACTCAACGCTCTCCCAAGACGCCTAATCGATCCCGTGCAGGCAAACGTATGGAACACCTTCGAAAACTTTCGCTACAAGACCCAGAAAATGCGAACTTAAAAAGAGCCGTGAAGACAGCAAAGAAGGATAAGGAAAAGGCCTACCAAAAACACCTGAATAACAAAATAGAAATGTTTTTTGAAAATATAAGTACGCGTCCACCACTAGAACGGGTGCGACTAACATATAGGTATCTGAAACAACACCGCCGTCGCCGCCAGAATCAAAAAACAAACAGGTACATAGCTATAAGGGAATGGGAGTCTATGCTACAACAAAGTGCCAGTTCAAATGATGTGTCGTTAATTCCCGAAGAAATTCCTCCCCCATCAGAATCAGGCCCTACGCTAAGTGATGTGGAAAGGATTTCCGCGCAACTGAAAAATAACACAGCAGCGGGAACAGATGGAGTACAACCGGAACTGATCAGATATGGCCCGGAGTCCTTACATCAGCACATGCATCGATTGCTCGCAATAATGTGGAACAAAAATGAAATTCCGCGCGGTATAATTGAAACCCTCCAAGTACCGATTCCGAAGACACCTAAGCCCAAAGGCCCGGAAGAATATCGTCGCATAACACTTTGCCAGGCAGTGTACAAAATGTACGCACGGTTTTTGTTAGAGCAGCTGGAACTCTTTTTAGGCGATGTTCCTAACTATCAGTTTGCATACCACCGAAACCGCTCTGCTGAAGATCAAGTTTTCATAGTAAGACAGATACTAGATGAGCGATGGAGAAAAGGTAAAGTGACATATGTTCTATCGCTGGATCTCTGTCAAGCCTTCGACCGCATAGACCTGAACCGAGTGCCAGAAGTACTTCGTGCGCTAGGAGTACCGGTGTACCTAATAAATCGAATCGTAAAGTGTTGCTTAACGGAACGCACCTCACTTCAATGGTTTGGTCAAAGAACGGAGGAATATCCCAAGGTGCGCGGAATCAAGCAAGGATGTCCACTATCGCCAAAGTTGTTTGTATACCTTTTGGATCAAGCTCTCATCCAACTACAACGCGAAATGCCGGAGTTATTGTTGGAACAATCCAGCAGCATTCGACTTCCCTGTCTGCGTGTATACGCCGATGATATAATTGGATTGTTAACGCATCCATCACAGATCGAAAGACTTATAACAATCCTCACTCCTGCCATAGAGGCGTTCGGTTTGGAACTCAATGTATCCAAAACCGAAGTTCTAATACGTGATCCATCAATAACAGTTGCTCGGGACCCCCCACACCAAGGCACTTTTGGGCGTTACAACATACGGGTGGTAACGAAGATGAGATACCTAGGGATATATCTCACAAGCTCTCTGAATCGTAGGGAGGCAGTAGCTGAAAGAATTTCAAAAGCTTTCAGAGTATATCGCAGCGTGTTGGACTTCGTTAAGAAGTTCAGGGTATGGTGGAAAACATCTGTCCGCATATATCACTCAGTAATCGCCCCTATCGTCCTGTATGGTCTAAAAGTGACAACGTTGACAAAACATAATCGAGATCGCCTTCGTGACATGGAGGCCACGATAGTATCAGACCTGTTCCACTGCTCACATGATATCGCACAAAGACGCTCAAATAATCAATCAGAGAATCAATCCCAAGAGCTTGAGTCGGAATCAATGGATGCAGAAAGTATGCTGGAAGGAAACACCATAGTGCGAAAGATCCGAATTGCTCGCATATTATATTGGGCCCACCTGCAACGAATGCCTGACGATGAGGTGCAAAAGCTAGCAGCGGAGTACATGATTCCAGGGCCCTTAAAACTAGGACGCCCATGTCACAATTGGAAATTCTGCGTGGAACAGGACATATTGTGCACCAAATTGTCAGCCGAATACATCCACTACATTGCCGAAGATCGGGAGAGAATAAAAGCGTTCCTAAACAACATACGGAAAAGCTTATCGGAAGAAGTACCCGAGAACGATGAGGAATATGAGGAAGAATTTTTTGGATTTTCTGATTCAGAAGGAGAAGAAACATTTCCAGGGTTAGAACTCAACACATATGACTCCGATTCGATGGTAAGTGATACGATACCTTCGGACTGTAACAATGAATAAAGGGTAAGCAAGCACTTGGCACAAATCGTACGCGTCTTATATCAGATTTACCTATTTTAGAATTACCTATACTTCACATCAGAACCTCATTTCCTTCGAATACCACTCCGTCGCAGCACACACCTTATATGGATCGCTAACCTTTATTTAGTTTCAGCATTTCCGACATTATAATCAAAAGGTGAGTTTTAAAAATATAATTACCATGCATATATATAAGTTAATGTACCAGAACCTGGACGGACACGAGCCTACCCAGGGGAGGACCCGGATACGACCACCCATGTGTGTCTAGAGTATCGCACGAGCTGACGAGTGCAACGGGAAGGACAGTAGGTGTATAGACTAGGGGGTTGGTCCCTAGATAAGCCTTCTTAGCGGAAGGCACAGCCTATGCACTGAACAATTACAATTACAATTACAATTTATCAAATTTATCTCTCAAATCGGTTACATGGTGGTTCAAGATTTCTATGTTAAAATGATGTAGGTAATAATAGGTAATAGGTAATAAATAGGTAGGGTCCAGGTATGAGAGCTAACTCGCTGGCGTCGGTAGCATTGGTGCTCAGCACGGAAAACCAGATCGACCGAAAACAAACCAAAGGAAGAAAGAAAAAAAGAAATGAGATTAACAGAACTTTATCTGTACAAGTTCGGAATAAGTTTCATATTTTTGAATTTTCTGCAGAGTTTTAAACTTTTATCGAACAGTCCGCAATTAATCATGTGATGTTGTTTTTGACATCATCCACATCCAGAGGGCCAGTCAATTTCGAATGTATGAGAATGGTAGGTAACCATTTGGAAATGCATGAAAATTTTCAGTTTTTATTCATTATCGTCTTTATGGGCAGTTTTAGATGCACAAAAATTGCACGAGTACATTACTATGGTGATAAGGTAAACACTCGTTTATTTGTTTCCTTCTATGAAAGCATGTTTAGTCACAAATCGTGGATTTTCTGATATTCTCCATACTGCCAAAATGATTTTCCTACCACTGAAGCGGCGACATCTCTCGGATCTTCAGTATAGCTACTACTCAAATCATATAATTAATTAAAAAACCCAGTAAAAACATTACTGACTGGATTAGTGTGTACATGTTATGTGCAACTTATCTGTTGTAATATTCAACGAATTGGTTCGGTATTGGTGCTTAGTTGAAAGTTCACAATCGCATAAATTGTTTCGTCCACGTCTTTGGAGTCGTCAGCAACATCTCGAAGCGCTGCCAATAGTTTTACGAATTTAATATCAATTGCAGCCGAGCAGACTTCGGCATCCTTAAGGCAGTTCTCCACGAGTCTTATCAAATAACTATCCGTTAGAAAATCGAATCCGTATTTGTACTTGAAGTCGACGACCAACCGAGCAAGGTCCAGCATTTCTCTTCCGGGGAGTAGCTGCACAGCAACCTGTATCCAATTGACCAAAAATCGCAACCCGGAGTCCAGCAGCGATGGCTTCTTTTCGCATACCAAATCGTCCAGAGTTAGTATTTTATACCTCAGAAATCCATTGACCAATCCGACCAGTTCTGGACTGATTTCCTGTCGGCCTTTTACATGGTCATCGCCAAGTTTATAACTATCGTTGAAATGTAATCCACAAAATTCCAACTGGAGCTTCCACAGCGGGAGCAAATCTGGGCTTGATTCCTGGTGCAGTATTTACTGAATTTGACCAACGATTTGCACAATTCAATGATCGGCTCGGTTACCTCCGAAGCATGCTGCTTAATTTGATCCAAATGTATCCACAGTTGAAGTGTGATGAATATAACGATTTCTACCAAAATCTGATCCGGAGGGGATTTCCCACTGAGGATTTTCAATTTCTCTGATAGGGATTTCAGCGTTTTCATATCCAGAACAGAGCTGTTTTGCAAGTTGAGATACTTACTCAAAATCCACACGGAACTTGCCGTTGGCTCAGATTCTATTCTTTCAAAAATAGGGTAGAGAACTACTTCGGTCTAATCGCCCATTTTGGGCCTATCGAGCAGAAAACATCAAATAAATCCACGATTTCAGAGTTAAGAAGTCAATTGTGGGTTTGGTACGATACTTTAGTCAATAAACTGTCGAACGAAGTCAATGAGAATGCGTTATATAAAGCTTTGCACCCATAATTCACAAAAACAAAAGAAGCGCTCAATCAATTTTTATCTTCATCCGAAAGGCCGAAGTGAATTCATTGGCGATTCAATGCGTTAGGCCGAATTTAGAATCCGTAGGCCGAGTTTGGCATCAAGAATCAGTGTTAGACTTTTGACAAGATCTCAACGATTGGTTTCTCTTTATTAAATCTTACGGTACGTACAGAAAGGTAAATAAATTTGGAAGCCATCAGTAATAATAACATTTCGTTTGATGCTAAACTGTGCTAGATTAAGAAAGACTAAGTGCGCGTTGTGCTTAATTGGCCGGAAAGGGGGTAGTTAACCCTACTAAGAATCTCCACTAATTGTATGTACTGCTTGGAAGCCTCACCCAAGCTAAGAATTATTTTCAAATAAGACAAACTCCTGTGGAATAATTCTGCCATTTCCATCTCGCTACACTTCTCTATATATCACTGATGCAAAAAATTTCGCTGGCCGCTTCTGATACACAGTGAACAGTCGATACAGCAGCGCCGTTGAGTTATCGAACACATCGTTGTAGATCCCTACTGCTTTCGCCCGGATCGCCAACTCGTCAGACTCGGACCAATGCCGCAACAATCGAATTGTGGTGGAGCAGATCACATCCAATCCAGACAAAATCCACTTTTGCTGATCCGTTTGCTTCTTCGTATGTGCAATCTTCCAGCAAGCAAGCGCATTGCACTAATATGTGTCGTTTATCCTGAAAAAGTAAAATTTATTATACAGAATCCAGAATCCAAAATCAATTTGATAACGGCACACAAGCATTTGTAAATAAACTTTCTAAGGCCCTTTACACGCGAATACCAATACCACTTTCGGAAAAGTGATAGTTGTCCCTATCCGATGATGTTGGTTTGCGTGGGCGTACTTTGGTTCGCGTGTAAAGGACCTTAGAAAGTTTGTTTACAAATGCTTTTATGCCGTTATCAAATGTTATGGCTGAACTAAACTTACCACCTTCCCACTGAACTTCACCGCCTCGTGACAAACTCCAAGCAATGCCTGCAAATGCAGTAGGTCCTCCTTCCTATCACCATCCACCGACTCCCCGAAAACCGTCAACAGTTCCGCTACGGAGGAGTTCTGTCGATGTCTTCTCGGTCGCGGTTCACTCTGACTTTGGTTAGAAGCACGGACTGAAGAAATCTGTAGCAACAATGGCAACAAGCGCGAGTCTTTGACAGCTCAACATCGTTTACTTCTAAGCAAATGTTAACCCGATGTGTTCACCCCTAATCATTTTGGCATATGATCTTTTGTTATACAAAAGAAAAGCAGATAACAACTAAACGTCATAATGACATGCTGTTTGACAACAGGCTCTCCCTTTAAATTTTCGTTAGAGAAAAAGAGATAACATACGGTACTTCCTACTTTAAGCTAGTACATATGAGTAGATAGTGTTGCCGTGAGGTACACTCGAAAACTGCAAATGTAAGTGCGTCAAATCAAATTTCGAGCCGCTCCGTCTGTCACTTCGTTTGTGCCTAGGGGGAGGGGGGATTGGTACAACTGGGGTATAGATTTGGATCCAGTTGCTGATTGGTTGATTTTCAAGTTTAGGATTGGTTTTTGTTTAAATAGGTAAAACATTACTGTCAGAGCTGTTTGTACTGATTATATCTATCTAGACTATAGTCTATATATAGATATATCTAGAAGTGTGGTAAAACATTACTGTCAGAGCTGTTTGTACTGATTCTATCTATCTAGACTTTAGTCTATATATAGATATATAGATATATCTAGAAGTGTGGAATTTTTTAAGCGAACGTGCGTTTATTGAGAACACATACAATCATTTGGGGCCTTGCTTAGCTCAGTCGGTAAAGGCGCAGCTATAAAGCATGACCATGCTGGATGTAGCTGGACTCGATTCCCAGTGCGGTCTAGAATTTGGGTTGGAAAATTTCTCGACTTCTGTGGGCATAGAGTATGATTGTATTTGCCTCACACTTATACCAACAATCAATACGAAACTAACGATTTTAAATTGGCTCACCACATTAGTAGCACAAACGAAGTGACAGACGGAGCGGCTCGAAAACTTTGGTGACTAACCTGCTATTTCAATTTTTCAGTGTACCTCACGGCAACACTATCTACTCATATGTACTAGCTTAAAGTATATAGTTGATGCTATTGGCCTTGACGGCGAATCTATAGCTCTTTACTCCTATGGTAAAATCCGTAAGCAAACGTCAGACTGTGCGTGAAATTTACTTTCAAAAACGAAGAGGTTCGCAAGTGGTGCTGGTGCTGAAGAGTATGAACTGCTGTTGGATGATCAGATTGATTTCGTCCAGGCACTCCGACTGGATGGAACTAAAGAAAAGGACCGGAAAGCACCGGTATCTGAGGCGGAAAGGAAGAAGATGGACATTGAGGAAACGAAGAAATCACTTCCAGTTTTTCCATTCAAGGAGGATCTCATAGCCGCTATAAAAGAACACCAGATTCTTATTATCGAAGGAGAAACGGGTTCGGGAAAAACGACACAGATTCCACAGTATCTCTATGAAGCTGGGTTTACAAACGACGGCAAGAAGATTGGATGTACTCAGCCTCGTCGCGTGGCAGCGATGTCCGTGGCGGCACGTGTTGCACAGGAAATGGGCGTCAAGTTGGGCAACGAAGTTGGTTATAGTATTCGTTTCGAGGATTGCACATCCGAGCGGACTGTCATTAAATACATGACAGATGGTACGTTGCACAGGGAATTTCTTTCGGAACCGGACCTAGCTTCGTATAGTGTGATGATTATCGATGAAGCTCACGAGCGTACGTTGCACACGGACATTCTGTTTGGATTGGTGAAGGACATTGCGCGGTTTCGGTTGGATTTGAAACTACTGATTTCTAGTGCCACGTTGGATGCGGAAAAGTTTTCGGATTTCTTCGATGATGCGAACATATTCCGTATTCCTGGTCGTCGTTTTCCGGTACGTAGTTAGATTTGACTTGCTTTGTGTTTTGCTGTAAAATCTAACTTTTTCTCTTCTAGGTTGATGTCTTCTACACCAAAGCACCGAAAGCAGATTATATCGATGCATGTGTGGTGTCGGTTCTACAGATTCATGCCACTAAGCCTCTTGGAGACATTCTTGTATTTTTAACTGGTAAGTGGGTCTATTTCTATGCGATGTTAAAAAATTACATATTTTTTTCGTTCCAGGACAAGAGGAAATCGAAGCCTGCCAGGAGATGCTCCAGGATCGCGTCAAGCGGTTGGGTTCCAAACTCAAGGAACTACTCATCCTTCCCATTTATGCCAATCTGCCGTCGGACATGCAGGCGAAAATTTTCGATCCAACTCCGCCCGGAAAGTCGTACTGGCCACCAACATCGCCGAGACATCACTAACCATCGATAACATAATGTACGTGATCGATCCGGGCTTTGCAAAGCAAAATAATTTTAACTCCAGAACCGGGATGGAGACCCTGATGGTCGTGCCCATTTCGAAAGCGACTGCCAATCAACGTGCAGGTCGAGCAGGGCGCGTTGCCTCTGGCAAGTGCTTTCGTCTGTACACAGCCTGGACATACAAACACGAGCTGGAAGACAACACCGTCCCGGAAATTCAGCGCATAAACCTGGGCAATGCCGTGCTAATGCTCAAAGCTCTTGGAATCAACGATTTGCTTCATTTCGATTTCCTCGATCCTCCACCACATGAAACGTTGGTTTTGGCATTGGAGCAACTTTACGCCCTAGGGGCATTGAATCACCACGGTGAACTGACCAAACTTGGACGACGGATGGCGGAATTTCCGGTCGATCCCATGAAGGCAAAAATGCTGCTTGCTAGTGAAAAGTACAAATGTTCCGAGGAGGTGGTGGCCATCGCTGCAATGCTATCGGTGAATGGAGCCATCTTCTACCGACCGAAAGATAAAATCATCCACGCAGATACGGCCCGGAAGAACTTCAACCACATGCACGGGGACCACTTGAGTTTGCTGCAGGTCTACAACCAATGGGCCGAATCGGACTACAGCACTCAGTGGTGTTACGAAAATTTCATTCAGTTCCGTTCGATGAAACGAGCTCGCGATGTCTGGGAGCAGCTGGTTGGGTTAATGCAGCGAGTCGAAATCGAAATGGTTTCCAGTCTGCCGGAAACGACCAACATCCGGAAGGCTATTACAGCCGGGTACTTTTATCACGTCGCTCGGCTCTCCAAGGGGGGGTCACTACAAAACGGCCAAGCACAATCAGACGGTGATGATCCATCCAAATTCGGCACTGTTCGAAGAACTGCCTCGTTGGGTGCTGTACCACGAGCTGGTGTTTACGACGAAGGAGTACATGCGGTCGGTGATTGAAATCGAAAGCAAGTGGCTGCTGGAGGCGGCACCGCATTACAACAAACCGAAGGAGCTCGAGGATTCCACCAATAAAAAGATGCCGAAAACGATCGGTCGGGCCACGCTGACCGAGGCGTAGGTTGTGATGAGACGGTTTGGGGTAATTCAAGAGCATTTTTCGCACTATGTATTCAACGAGAATTGTTGTTATTTGCGATGACATTATCCTACCTAGGGTGTCGGGTGTAAATTAGGGATCTTTAGGGACAAATAGGTGAAATATAAGGTTGCTGCAACCATGCTATATTGTATGTCAGTAGAGAGCTTCATAAGGCTAGCCCGTCTAATCCCAGTCGCGCTCCTTTCCGTTTCTTCAGGTCCGGTTAGGTGGATTAGGTATTCTCTGGCACGCCGAAGCCAACTGCAGGGCTGTTACAAGTGTCGCAAATTTTGTGCGGTTTTATAGCTTTTGAAGTGCGGATTTTGCGGAAAGCTTATCGACATTGAACACATTTTTTTAAATGATATTTTAGCTTGCCCAACCAACTATTAATAACTTTACTGCTTTACTTCTTTATTAAATTATAGAAGGTCTTTCTAAACGTAGATTTTCCTGGAGTCTTCAAATAATTAGAATCGAAACTTAGTTGAATTAACCCTAAGTGGAACTAATCCGCGCCAAAGCAAATCTGAGATGGCAGTCCACGAATACCTCAGATTTGCGAATTTAGCGTAGTCGTAACAATGCCGTCCTTGACGGGAACTAACAAAGTTTATACTATTTCAAACAATCGCTGATAGGAAGTTTTTTCGCCAAGTGAATGATGAAATACTCACAATGATTTCACTGTCTAAGATTTATTGCTGTCTCTAATAGCATATGTAGCAAAGCTATACATTATTTTTCTCTCGTCTCAATACCTACTTACTACCAAAAGTGGATGTGTTAATAACACAATCAATGATTAACAATTAAAAAAAAACCCTCACTGAATTCAACCATACACAGCAGAACATACAAAATCAAATCTCTCTTTAAAATATGCCCCGACCCGTCCGCTCTAATGCTGCGACCACTGGATCGACTTGATGTCGATACCTTCCAGGACCATCTCCCACAGCGGGGACATCTCTCGGAGTCGAGTCACGTGCTTGATGCACTTTTCAGCTATGTAGTCGATTTCCTCGATGGTGGTAAACCGTCCGATGCCAAAGCGAATCGAGCTGTGAGCCAGATCTTCGTCGGCACCAATCGCACGCAGCACATACGACGGTTCCAGCGAAGCCGAAGTGCAAGCCGACCCACTCGAGAGGGCAACGTCTTTCAGCGCCATCAACAGCGATTCACCCTCAACGTATGCAAACGACAGATTGATACATCCGGGATAAGAATGAACTGGATCGCCATTGCGGATGACTTTCGGTAGCGATGCGAAGATTTGGTCCATCAGGCGTTTCGAGAGAAACTCCATCCATTTGTGATCGTACTCCATTTCACGGATAGCGATTTCACAGGCTTCCCCCAATCCAACGACCAGTGGAGTCGGAACGGTTCCACTTCGAATGCCACGCTCCTGGCCACCTCCGCTCTGAATGGCTTCCACACGAACTCGAGGACGAATGCGAGTTGAATGCGAGAGGCTCCCAAACATACAAACTTTGCTCTTTCATTATCACGACGTTCTTATGCATAATCTAGTGTGACGTAACGTTGGATCATGCGTAAGAACACCGTGAGAACGAAGGAGTCGACTACATTCTTTCTGCCGCACCTATAGTACCGCACACGGTTCCCGCGCTGACTGTTCCTTACTTTCTCACTCTAATCAAAATTTCCTTCGATGAGTGAGAAAACAGCACCCCGTCAACGCGAGTGAGAACGCGAGTTGCCAGATCATTGCACACAAAACCAACTTGAATTAATTCAAATCAAAAATACTAGCGAACCTGGCGGTGAGCGGCGGAAAGTGGTCTAAAATTCTATTACAGAGAACCACCTTATTTTAATTAATTTCTTCGGAGAAAGTCGTCTGTAACTTCGTTTGTGATTAGTAGCCTATTGGTCCCAAGCAAACGATTAACGTACCCTATTCTAGTTGAAATTCTATTACTACACTATGTTTGTTTTGATTCGCTATGAAAGTTTGACAGATAACATCAGGGATGTGTGGATTCATGCAGAACATGCAGGGGTGAGTGAAATAGCTTGGGACTGCTTGGGACCGTTGTTCTGGTACTGAGTGAGCCAAAAATAATAATGATTTTCTTCGGGACCCAGTAGTCTTAGAGTTACCTCTATGCTTATACTAAGGCAAAAATGGTACAGGCTTAGAAAGCTCTTAATTAACAACTATGGAAGTGCAATCTAGGTCTAGAACACTAAGTTGAGAAATGGCGTAAAGTTTCAGTGGGGACTTAATAAAGCCAAAAGAAGAAGATGAATTGGTGAAGTGAGGTGAGGTGTGGTGAGTTACAAAGTTTCATGATAACCGGAGAAGGTCGCGTCGGATTCGCCTTTCTGCAAATAGGAAGTAGTAGTCCAGTAGAAACAGAAGTAGATGACTGAGCAAAGGCATCATGCTCGATGTTGAATCGTAATTAATGTTTCAAAGCCACAGCAAATATATCATATTATCAATATGATCCATTCATGCCTTTTCCAAATGTTGCAATGGCGACCCGCAAAATATTGCTTCACGCACCATCTAGCGTTGAAAAAGGTCAGTAAAAATCATTCAATTACAATCGAGGGGTGCGAATACAGCACTTATTACCAAAGTAAGAGTCAAATTATTTTCATTAATTACATTGTGTATATTACTTTAAAATTTGTCTGACATGTCACTGTGGTCATCAAATAAAATAAAATGCTGAAATACATTCATTTGAAATATTAAACAAATTTTCATTTGGTTTACCCCTCGTGATGATAAACAAATACATTGATATCCTTTTTGGCCACAGAGGTGCTTTCATCGCTAAAAATTCGGTTCGCCAGCTAAGCGAAAGAGTGGATCATATTGTTAATATAATATATTTGGCCACAGTCTATGTTTAAACTGGAGAGTTATGGCAGGATTTAAAACTATCTTGATTAAGTATATTTGTGACATCAATGTTATAACCAACAATCAATACGAAACTAACGATTTTAAATTGGCTCACTACTTGACTAGCCTATTGGTCCCAAGCAAACGATTAACGTATCCCTTTCTAGTCGAAATTCTAGTACAACGCAATGTTTGTTTTGATTCGCCTTAAAAGTTTAACAGATAAAATGAGGGGTTATTGGTTTTTCCTATGTTTCGAGGGGTGAATCGATTAGCTTGGGACCGAAGAGAGTACCAGAGCTGAGCCAAAAAGTTGAGCATATTATTTCGGGACCTTCTAGTCTTAGAGTTACCTCTTTGTTATAACTCTGTAGCCTGAACAAGACATTCGAATGTTGCCAGTTCGTAACCAAACATATCGAAAACTTGAAAACATTTTATGTTACTCATATCAATCAACGTATGAAGAACTGCGGAAATTCTACACCTGCGTGGGCATTTCCAGACAGGCATGGCAAAAGAAAAAAAATCTGTGCTTGTTTAGAAGGTCACTTCAGCATAAGCGAGCAGTAGATTGTGTAAAGGTAAATGTCCGTTGGCAAAAAGTATCATTCAATATTCCTCACTACCTGTACCCATACCATCACGTGAAACAAATGAACCGGCCAGTTCGGTGCTTATATTGTATATCGATGCGCGCGAGCAGCTCCTATGTTTTCTCTGTTCAAACAGTTGGTTCTCAACAGTTGTATAGAGTGCATAATAATCTCGTGATCGTTCGTATCAATTTCGCTAGGTGTTAATTTTTGTGAAATATGTTCTGTTATTTGTGAATGTTTGTAGTATATATGATCAATACTGCTCACTTAAAATACTGCTCATATAAACGGATGCATAGTGAATCGCCGTGCCCCATCGGAAACTGATTGAGATTGCTGATTGAAGGCACAAGTCACGTGACTACTCTGGTAGTACGAGTTAGCATCTATCCATATTTGGTGGCACTGAAATAGATACATGAATTGCAAAGCTTCCGTGCTTATTTTGCCATTACTATGAGGCGTAAGTAACTATTTCATGTAGTAGTATTTTTCATTCAGAATTATCATTGGTCACGTGCATAGAATTTATGTTCCCGGACATAGTGACCTTTATACTAGAACTCTAAACACTCATGTGATGAATATGTACCTATAATCAACTTTCACAACAGTGAAACATTTAGGTAATTTATTATTCTGGTGCTGGAAATCAAGTGCGGATTTCAAAAAGATGACTGTATCCCTATAGATATAGTTCCGACCATTTTTCACCGTTGCCGAATTCCATCTGCAATGAATTAAATCTCCCAAGCAGGTGTATAGGTTCGAATCACACCAATAGATCATTGCATGATGACGTCATCGACACAGTTTTGGCAGTTCAGGGTGTTTGTTTACATGGACTTAGTTTTTTTTTCGGTTGCATCGTTATGCAAATAATCAGGATTGAAGTTTTTCAGGCTGTAGACATACACTTGTGCTAACTTGAGTTTCAAAATGAAATCGTTAACAATCTGAAAAAAGGCCAGGGAAAATTTCGTTTTTTGGTTTCAAATTCTTCAAATTCAGCTTGCGTGTAAACAAGCTCCCTGAACTGTCAAAAAGTGAGGTTGTACTTTTCAGGGCAATGATATCTACTCTGACGTTTGTTAATGATCAAGTATTTGGGTAAATTGTAAGTATAAGCCTAACACTAAGACCAACAATCAATACGAAACTAACGATTTTAAATTGGCTCACTACTTCAGTAGCCTATTGGTCCCAAGCAAACCGTTTAACGTATTCCATTCTAGTATAAATTCCAGTACTACACTATGTATGTTTTGTTTCGCTATGAAAGTTTGACAGATAAAATGAGGGGTTCGTGGATTTTCCTATGTTTCGAGGGGTGCATTATTAGCTTTGGACCGAAGAGAGTACCAGAGCTGAGCCAAAAAGTTGAGCTCGTTTCTTCGGGACCTTGTGGTCTTAGAGTTACCTCTATGCTATCTACCTCTATCATGGTCCCGAAGGAACATGCTCAATTTTTTGGCTCAGGAAGTACCAGACCTTCGATCCCAAGCCAATTGAAGCACCGCTCGATGTGTAGGAAAATCCACGAGCCCCTCATTACACTCTGTAAAATTTATAAGGCCAATCGAAACAAACACAGATTCTAGTACGATAATGCCGTAAGCTTATAGATGTACATTCTGATATATTAGTTTAGTTGTCGATAGTTTACAATCATGTTTGTCATTCGCCCGGTTTACACGTAGCATAGTATAAAAAGTATATGTACTATCTTCAGTATATATTTTAAACCAGACCGGATTTGTACGGGTGTATTTTGGCCAGCGTTTTCTTTAGTAAACAATCAGCACCGTGGCACCGCATCGCTGCAATGTCGGGTCGATATTTGTGAAATTTGTGAAAAGAAACATTCTGGTCACGGGATTGGATCGAACACGCCTCAGATTTGAGCGTGTGAATCGTCCTCCCTGGCGGAATTGTTTGTCAACAAGTGACGGAGAGTTGTGTTCTTGAAATAAATCAAATCAAATCTTTTTTAGATATGAACTAGCCTAAGGCTAAAAATCTCTTTAATAAAGGCTTAAAAAAAATCAAATCTTAAATTGGTTTATCAACTGCACATTGAAAGATTTAATATGTAACTAGTTTAAAAGAACGATTACCAAAGGAACGTCCTTTGTATGGAAATGGCTCATTTAAACAAGTCACATATCAATTCTGTCACTGTTATTATCATAATTATGATCCTTTGGACCATCAAAACAAACCTGGGGCGTGGAAATCGGTTCTGGAATAAACCAGCATTAAACCATAGAGGCAACTCTAAGACTAGTAGGTCCCGAAGAAATGTGCTCAACTTTTTGGATCAGCTCTGGTACTATCTTCGGTCCCAAGCTAAACGATTCACCCCTCGAAACATAGGAAAATCCAGTAACCCCTCATTTTATCTGTCAAACTTTCATAGCGAATCAAAACAAACATTGTGTAGTACTAGAATGGGGTACGTTAATCGATTTGCTTGGGACCAATAGGCTAGTCAAGTAGTGAGCCAATTTAAAATCGTTAGTTTCGTATTGATTGTTGATTAAACTACGCATGTATATTCAAAAGATATACCACCAATCTATACGAAACTATCGATTTTAAATCAGGGGTTTGACATATAGCTGAATACATGTACTCAACATCAAAACAACAAAACATATCACAGACAAACAGACATAACACTCGCAAGTTGTTCATCGAACAAGAATTTAACGGTCAATTTAAAAGTATCGAAGTTGGTAGTACCGCCACCTGCGGCGCGCATAGTCAATTCCCTTGCGTTTGACGTTTACACACTACCGCCATCTGTTCAGCGTACTACCCACCACAGTGTACTCAACAGATGGCGGTAATGTTTTAGTGACGATGTTTTACAGTGAGAAATATTCAATATGTTATGTATGTTTGTCTGTGATATCATGGTACCACTGACAACGTTGCAGATGTTCGGTACGCAGCAAACTTAAGCGATATGACAGCCATATCCATCCCCTGTTTTAAATTGACTAGCCTATTGGTCCCAAGCAAAATGATTAACGTACCCCATTCTAGTCGAAATTCTAGTACTACACTATGTTGGTTTTGATTCGCTTTGAAGTAATACCTTGTACAGACATACAAAGTTCACTGTTGTAATACCGTTGTACCATAGAGGTAACTCTAAGACCACTGGGTCCCGAAGAAAATCATTATTATTTTTGGCTCACTCAGTACCAGAACAACGGTCCCAAGCAGTCCCAAGCTATTTCACTCACCCCTGCATGTTCTGCATGAATCCACACACCCCTGATGTTATCTGTCAAACTTTCATAGCGAATCAAAACAAACATAGTGTAGTAATAGAATTTCAACTAGAATAGGGTACGTTAATCGTTTGCTTGGGACCAATAGGCTACTAAAGTGGTGAGCCAATTTAAAATCGTTAGTTTCGTATTGATTGTTGGTTGTACTGCTTTAAGCTAGTACCACAAATTGTACGTTTTGAGGTACTTGATTAAAGGAGTACAACGGTACTAATTTGTATGTCTGTCTGTGGTATAAGATAAAATGAGGAGTTAGTGGATTTTCCTATGTTTCGAGGGGTGAATCGATTAGCTTGGGACCGAAGATAGTACCAGAGCTGAGCCAAAAAGTTGAGCACGTTTCTTCGGGACCTACTAGTCTTAGAGTTACCTCTATGGATATACCAACCGGTCAGCAGTGTCAGCACTCGTGTTTATTTCAGCTACTGTGGGGACGTGATTTGTGATTAGCCTCGGTCCCTTTCAAATTGTATCATTATTTATGTACGGTCCTTATTTTTGAAATGACGTTTCATATTTTTTTGATTTTCATTCGAATAATCGATTAATCGATTAACGAACCGAAAAGTAAAATATTTGCAATCGGTTATATCATGCCGATATAAGCATTAACTTCTCCAGAGGATCATCACCCATCGTTTCAAACATGTGCTGCACTCTCATTGGTGGAAAAATGACAGCACAACGAACAAAAAATAAACGATTAGTTGTTAATCGAGTAATTAAAAAATGGGACATATCTGATTTTAGTATGATTGTTTTGATAAAAAAGATAGCAAAATTTCATCTCTACCGAGAGGGCAGCAAAACTATAAAATTACCTTGCATATGGGGGTTATTCATTGGATGAAAGGGACCGTGAAAGAGCACTCTAAAATTGAAAGTTTTTCTTCAGACAGTTTCATCTTAGTATTATTCTTTGGATATACTATACCCCTTATGTCTTTTTCAGACTACAGAGTTATAACATAGAGGTAACTCTAAGACTAGAAGGTCCCAAAGAAACGCGCTCAACTTTTTGGCTCAGCTCTGGTACTCTCTTCGGTCCCAAGCTAATCGATTCACCCCTCGAAACATAGGAAAATCCACTAACCCTTCATTTTATCTGTCAAACTTTCATAGTAAATCAAAACAAACATTGCGTAGTACAAGCACAAACGAAGTGACAGACGGAGCGGCTCGAAAACTTTGGTGACTAACCTGCTATTTCAATTTTTCAGTGTACCACATGGCAACACCACTACTACTGGATTGTACCATAGAGGTAACTCTAAGACTACTGGGTCCCGAAGAAAATCATTATTATTTTTGGCTCACTCAGTACCAGAACAACGGTCCCAAGCAGTCCCAAGCTATTTCACTCACCCCTGCATGTTCTGCATGAATCCACACACCCCTGATGTTATCTGTCAAACTTTCATAGCGAATCAAAACAAACATAGTGTAGTAATAGAATTTCAACTAGAATAGGGTACGTTAATCGTTTGCTTGGGACCAATAGGCTACTAATGTGGTGAGCCAATTTAAAATCGTTAGTTTCGTATTGATTGTTGATTGTACCACATGGCAACACTACTACTGGATTATACTAGCAACAATCAATTCGAAACTAACGATTTAAATTGGCTCACTGCTTGACTACCCGAAAAAAAAAATTACAGTGAAATTTTCAGTGGAAACAATGCTCTAACATTAATATTTATTGTCGACAATAAAAATGATTGTTATAATGTTGTACCCTTCCGAAAACGGCAAAACTGTTACCTAGCTGTACAATGAATGTACATAATAAAATGTTGTTACAATGATTTTTATTGTATTTTTCATTTATTTTATTGTTAACATGATTCGATCACGAACAATAATGAACAATTCTATTACAATAAAAAATGTTGTTACATTAAATATTGGTGTGTTTTCATTGTGGGTTACTTCACGAACAATAAAAATAAATCTGATTGAAGCATGCAGACTATGAGAGGGTCAGCAACACTGCCAATGTAATCAAGATAGGTGCTGCTCGTATGGCTCTTGCTTTGACAGTTCGTTTGGCTCTATTCGTTGCCAAGTCAATTGAACGCCTACGACCAGATCGGTTTGAGTTGAACTCAACTCTCCTGCCTCATCTAAATCCCGCTTAATGCAGACCTTTTCCGTGCAGTCACTAATCATACAATAATAATAAAAAAATCCACCACTTGAAGATGTCAGGAAATCACTCTCAGGTGGAAGCATATTTTCATGGGCGATTCTCTCCAGTTGAATGCATTAACTTATCAACGACGTTCAACCACCAAGGAGACGTGACCTAGAGAGATCGAGTGCAGGGGAGTTGGCTTCCATTTCTCACAAGTTCCGGATCGAATCTCAATCCATAACCAGTAAAAAAAGGACTCACCCGTAACAGACATTACCACCCCCTTCCCTCCCCGGGGCGATGTTTTATTTTTTCGATTTATTTTTAAAGTCGATAAAGTAGATCTGTCAAGCCAACACATACACTCTAAAGTACACTGTTATTTTTTTTAATCAATAAATTCGCCAAACAACAGTAAAATAACAATAATATATAATGTTATTGAAAAAAAAATTATATGAGGAAATCACGAAAATTTCATTGTTAAGATACTTAACAACCCCCCTTTTTTATTGTAAATTTTCCATTTACCATGAAATTTACTGTTTTGTACAACATAAATCAAGGTAAATTTATTGTAGACGTAACAATATAAATCATTGTTAAGACAATAATTTTCGTCTTATTGTTACATTGTTTTTTATTGTATTTTTGTTGTTATTTTTTTTCGGGTAGCCTATTGGTTCCAAGCAAACGATTAACGTATCCCATTCTAGTCGACATTCTAGTACAACACTATGTTTGTTTTGATTTGCTATGAAAATTTGACTGATAAAATGAGGGGTTCGTGGATTTTCTTATGTTTCGAGGGGTGCATCGATTAGCTTGGGACCGAAGATAGTACCAGAGCTGAGCCAAAAAGTTGAGCTCGTTTCTTCGGGACCTTCTGGTCTTAGAGTTACCTCTATGATACTAGCATTTTCACCAAATGTATTAGAATGTTTTGGTTTTATCTGCATACTCAAAACTGAAATGCATAAAAAAATGACAAAATGATACACTCTTTGCGCACTGTCAAAGAATCATTGTACACAAAATCAACTTTGTTCAAATCAAAACAAAAAAACTAACCCATCTGGTGGATGATGGCACAAGCTTCCAAGAAAATTCTATTACAGTGAACCACTGTGCAACTTAAAACTGAAATGCATAAAAAAAATGACAAAATGATACACTCTTTGCGCACTGTCAAAGAATCATTGTACACAAAATCAACTTTGTTCAAATCAAAACAAAAAAACTAACCCATCTGGTGGATGATGGCACAAGCTTCCAAGAAAATTCTATTACGGTGAACCACATTATTTTAATGGATTTCTTCGCCAGTTAGTCGTCTGTCACTTCGTTTGTGGTACAAGACCAATAGGCTAGTCAAGAAGTGAGCCAATTTAAAATCGTTAGTTTCGTATTGATTGTTGTTATAACTCTCCAGTCTGGACAGCATTTTAAACACTGTCCAGACTGGAGAGTTATAACATGTTATAACGGTTGTCAAAAAATTGCAACACAGAAACAACCATCAAGATAGCGCAATAACATGTTATAACTCTGTAGTCTGAACAAGGCATTATGCCTTGTTCAGACTACAGATTTATAACATGTTATAGCGCTATCTTGATGGTAGTTTCTGTGTTGTAATTATTTGACAACCGTTATAACATGTTATAACTGCTCAGTCTGGACAGCGCTTAGAGTTAAACGCTGTACAGACTGGAGAGTTATAACATGTTATAACGGTTGTCAAATAATTGCAACACAGAAACCACCCTCAAGATAGCGCTATAACATGTTATAACTCTGTAGTCTGAACGTACTATTACCTCTATGCTAATAGTACGTTCAGACTACAGAGTTATAACATAGAGGTAACTCTAAGACCACTGGGTCCCGAAGAAAATCATTATTATTTTTGGCTCACTCAGTACCAGAACAACGGTCCCAAGCAGTCCCAAGCTATTAAACTCACCCCTGCATGTTCTGCATGAATCCACACACCCCTGATGTTATCTGTCAAACTTTCATAGCGAATCAAAATAAACATAGTGTAGTAATAGAATTTCAACTAGAATAGGGTACGTTAATCGTTTGCTTGGGACCAATAGGCTACTAAAGTGGTGAGCCAATTTAAAATCGTTAGTTTCGTATTGATTGTTGGTTATAACATGTTATAGCGCTATCTTGATGGTGGTTTTTGTGTTGCAATTATTTGACAACCGTTATAACATGTTATAACTCTCCAGTCTGGACAGCGTTTAAAACGCTATTCGCCTGGTTGACCCATCAGGCTTCGTTTAGTCAACCGGTCCGCACTCGTGTTTATTTCAGTTACCATGGGGACGTAATTTGTGATTGTCAATGGATGGCAATCGATGTCCGTCGGTGATTGACACTAGATTGCGGAACAGAGACCGACGTTAAATAAAGGAAAGAAGAAGAAGTTGGAAATAAAAAAAAACATAAAATGTTGAATAACTCACTCAGCAGTCATTTCCGACCCTATGTTTCATGGGGATTTTTTTCATAACTTTAGAAGCCCTATCTACCCTGAAAATATGTAAAACCCGGAACCAAACACCCTGTATAATATGGGTCATTCCACGCCAAGTGTCCGAGGCACGTGAAGTTGACCTCTTCCGATTTGGACCAAAATTGGAGGAGATGTTTATTTTAATCTAACTTTAATGAATCTTAATTTTTGGGCTGATCGATCTACACACTAAGATTTTGTTTTCGTGTTCGGTAAATTTGACCGAAATCAGAACAGCTGAACGTTCGGTAAAATTTTGACCTTAATTTTAAAGTCTATTGAACATGAAAATACTTTCAAAACATCGTCAACCTTGTTTAAATAATCAAATCTTGTCTGAAAAGCAATTGAATTGAATTGCATAAATTTTACCGAACAGGTCAGCTGTTCAGATTTCGGTAACGGACCTAATAATTCACATAACCATTGGAAAATATCTTAAATAACTTTCATGTGATCCCATAATTGGAAATCGTACCACCAAATTTCATGAACTTTATGTGTCCAATGAAATCTATATGAATATTCACATAGAATTTATTATGTTATGTGATATTCAGATAAAAATCATTAACTATATTATTGGAAAAAAAAAAATATGTGCGTTCCTAATAGATACTAGAAAATTTCTAGTATCTATTATAGTACGTTCAGACTACAGAGTTATAACATGTTATAGCGCTATCTTGATGGTGGTTTCTGTGTTGCAATTTTTTGACAACCGTTATAACATGTTATAACTCTCCAGTCTGGACAGCGCTTTATAAAGGTGATACGGTCAAAATTTGGTCAAGGGAAAACGCGTGTAAATCGGTGAAATCGTTTATTTAAAAAATCAAATTAAATTTCTTTTTCAAGTTCAATTAGTATAAAATTCAGGAAAAATATTCAGTTAGGCTTCCGCTTTTCCAAATCCGAATTGCCGGGCCTTACGCTTGACCCCTGCCATCAGATTTTGTACAGCCACCTTGTCCACCTTCTTCGCCGCAGAAAGCCAGTTTACCTTGAACTGCTGCTCGCCCTTAGCAGTTTTTTTGGTCTTCTTTAGGTTCCGCTTGACAATAGCCCAGTATTTCTCAATTGGGCGGAGCTCTGGCGTGTTGGGAGGGTTCTTGTCCTTGGGAACCACCTGCACGTTGTTGGCGGCGTACCACTCCATGGCCTTTTTACCGTAATGGCAAGATGCCAAATCCGGCCAAAACAGTACGGAACAACCGTGTTTCTTCAGGAAAGGCAGCAGACGTTTATTCAAACACTCTTTCACGTAAATTTCTTGGTTGACAGTCCCGGAAGCTATGAAAATGCTGCTTTTCAAGCCACAGGTACAGATGGCTTGCCAAACCAGATATTTCTTTGCGAACTTTGACAGTTTCATGTGCTTGAAAACATCTGCTACCTTTCCCCTACCTTTTGCCGTATAAAACTCCTGTCCCGGAAGCTGCTTGTAGTCGGCTTTGACGTAGGTTTCGTCGTCCATTACCACGCAGTCAAACTTCGTCAGCATCGTCGTGTACAGCCTCCGGGATCGCGCTCTGGCCGTCGTATTTTGTTTATCATCGCGATTTGGAGTCACTACCTTCTTGTAAGTCGATAGTCCGGCTCGTTTTTTGGCTCGATGCACGGTTGTAGACGATACACCCAGCTTATTTGCGGCATCTCGGAGAGAGAGGTTAGGGTTTCGCTTGAAACTACCGGCAACTCTCTTTGTCGTCTCAGCGGCTTCCGGTTTTCGATTTCCCCCCGATCCAGACTTCCTGGCTGTCGACAAACGTTCCCCAAACACTTTAATTACATTTGTAACGGTTGATTTGGCAACTTTTAACGATTTTGCCAACTTTGCGTGCGAGTAGCTCGGATTTTCGCGTTGCGCGAGCAAAATTTTGATACGCTGCTCTTCTTGCTTGGACGGCATTTTGACAACTGAAGAGTGAATTCCAAAATCAAAATAGGAGCAACATTCTACACACACACACCTTCAAAATGAGGGGTGTTCAGGTTTTTTAAATGCAAAATTGAAAGAAATACGTCAAGTTGATATTGACCAAATTTTGACCGTATCACCCTTTAGTACGTTCAGACTACTGAGTTATAACATAAACGCTGTCCAGACTGGAGAGTTATAACATGTTATAACGGTTGTCAACTAATTGCAACACAGAAACCACTATCAAGATAGCGCTATAACATGTTATAACTCTGTAGTCTGAACGTACTAATAGAGGTAACTCGTTATAACATGTTATAGCGCTATCTTGATGGTGGTTTCTGTGTTGCAATTATTTGACAACCGTTATAACATGTTATAACTCTCCAGTCTGGACAGCGCTTTATGCCTTGTTCAGACTGGAGAGTTATAACATGTTATAGCGGTTGTCAAATAATTGCAACACAGAAACCACCATCAAGATAGCGCTATAACATGTTATAACCATAGAGGTAATAGTACGTTCAGACTACAGAGTTATAACATGTTATAGCGCTATCTTGATGGTGGTTTCTGTGTTGTAATTATTTGACAACCGTTATAACATGTTATAACTCTCCAGTCTGGACAGCGTTTAACTCTAATAGTACGTTCAGACTATAGAGTTATAACATGTTATAGTGTTATCTTGATGGTGGTTTCTGTGTTGCAATTATTTGACAACCGTTATAACATGTTATAACTGCTCAGTCTGGACAGCGCTTAAGACCACTGGGTCCCGAAGAAAATCATTATTATTTTTGGCTCACTCAGTACCAGAACAACGGTCCCAAGCAGTCCCAAGCTATTTCACTCACCCCTGCATGTTCTGCATGAATCCACACACCCCTGATGTTATCTGTCAAACTTTCATAGCGAATCAAAACAAACATAGTGTAGTAATAGAATTTCAACTAGAATAGGGTACGTTAATCGTTTGCTTGGGACCAAAAGGCTACTAAAGAGGTGAGCCAATTTAAAATCGTTAGTTTCGTATTGATTGTTGTTATAACTCTGTAGTCTGAACGTACTATTAGGAACGCACATATTTAATACAGTATTTAATACTCAAAGGGAGAGATGGGCGGAGAGAATGTTTTGAGCCAAATGAACTGTCAAAATCTGAGCCAATCGAAAATTCCAATTAGAATTTTTCGGAGGATTTCTTATTCTTACTAGAATAAATTTGAGAGTATTGCAATCGAACAGAAATTCAATCACCTTTGTGTTTTGTGTGATTCTCAAATTCAACTAGTTTTTGGAATCAAAAACAATATTCTAACTCTATTGATTAATTGATCTTCGTTGGTTAATGAATGGCACTAAGAAATGTGCAAAATATTGGCAAATCAAAGTTGGCGCTCGTGGAGAATAGAAGAACTATAAAAGTGATGATGGTTTCAAAATTTTCCACGGGGAAGTATACGAGTGCAATCTTAAAATGCTTTTATTTTGCAAATGGAACATTTTATTTAAATCTGGTAGCTGCTACAGTGGTAGAAAAGCTCAAATCTATGTGTACACCTAAAAATCTGAAAAGAAATTAATTTTTCTATATTATTTGTCTATTGAGTAGTCCTTAAGTTTTCTACTAACATAGCACCAACCAGATTTAAATAAAATGCTCCATTTGCAAAATAAAAGCATTTTAAGATTGCACTCGTATACCTCACGGTGTAAAATTTTGAAACCATCATCACTCTCATAGTTCTTCTATTCTCCACGAGTACCAACTTTGATTTGCCAATTGCGATGCAATCAATTATTATTTTGCACGTAAATCGAATCAAAAATACAAGTCATTTGAAATGCTAGCTTCTAGCAAGGGTTGCAAGATAATTTAGGAACAAATCCCTGCTGCCGAATTGTATTTTGTTTTCTCCGCCTATCTCTCCCTCTGAGTATTTCGAATAAATAAATACTATGTTAAAACTTTTTTCAGTGTGTGGTACCAATCAGTGGCTTGGAGAGAATAAACGGACGAGAGAATTGGGAGAGAGAAAGAGAGAGCGCAAGTTCAAGATGATCAGATTCTTTCCATGTGATGTGTATTGTTTACAAAAATGATTCTATCGATCGTGGCATTATTATTATTCTTGCTATTATCACGCTCCAGTCGACGACCAGACCATGTGATCAGTTGCTCTATACATAGGAGTAAATACGCGTGTGTTGCTTAGGTCCACGTATGTATGGAAAATCTTCGGTGCAAAATATCGTTAGTAGTCTAATAGCCATATCGAAATTGTGTGACATATGCCAACAATAGTGTTTAATAATAACTACACATCATTCGTGCTGGCTGTGGACGTTCATGTACATTAATTTGCTGGCTTATCAAACACTTTTATTCGGTTTGATCGTTCAGTAGTGCTTTGCCTTTCGCAGATGTAACATCGCCCGTAAAATTTCGGACATTACCGGAAATTTATCGACTAAGTGAAAGAGCCGACACAAAAAGGTTAATCGTCGCGGTTGGTTGCATTCGACGGTTAGTATACTTTCTTGAGTTTTTATTTGCTCAAGTTTTTTTTTTCCTTGATTAAGTGGTGTGTTTTATGTTACTTAGGCGTGCTATCCATATACTACGTGGATGATTTTTAAAAGATTTTTGAGACTCTTTAGCCTGCGTGGACAAAGTTTTGTAAATTTTATATGATCCGTAGACACTTGCCAGCTTCACTAATAGTATCTACGTGGTTTATTAACAGCCCCTTCGTCAAATCACACGGTCGAACAGAATCCATTTGTGTTATTCTTAAAATCGCGTATGCACTGAAGAATGTTTAAAGAACGAATATGATAATTGATCATGTATAGAACGTTCAACGATCATGTCACATGATCACACATCGGCAGTAGTAAAACATCATGGAGGTCATGTGACGGAGGAAAATATTTCATTCTTTGTGCTGTCTACGAATAATAGAGGGAAAACTAATCTAAAAATATATTCAATGAAACCGGCATTCAATGTCTGCATCGTGTGTGGAACTAGACATTTAGTATCAGTAGAGAAGGAAAAACTATAAGGTTTGACACCATGACATGATCATATGACAATTAGTGTAACAATCGTTAGAAAAGAAAGTGCTTTCTAACCGAAAATCAATGCAAAGTTTTCCTTCTCATCCCTCTTCAAATAGATCAACTCACTGGAGCAATACATTTTTTGGTCATTCGATCAAGGGAGATTCCAATAGACCCCAGTGACAACCTTTAACGTTGAATTTTGATCTGGCCATGTAAACTCCAGTTTATATTTAAAAAAAAATGAAAGGCTACAACAAACGTAGGTGAGATCCCAAACCCTCCAAGCAGTAGCCCCGATTGTAGCTGAATATTTTAAATAAATTGCCGAATGTTGTCTAGAATATACCAGCTACGTTAGTAGATGTCACGTGTATTAAAAGTTTTCAAGCTATTTTTTTCTTTCGTCTGTAGCCATGTGAATTATAATTTACACCTCGATGCTAAAAGTTGATATATAATCACGTACGATAATGGAGGTGTTATACATACCATTCGGTTTAGCTCGATGAGTGAACAGCGGATTTTCTGTCACTGTCTTGGGAAATATCATTCCAAGTGATCAGATAATGTAAGGTGTCTTCCCTTGTTGCAGGGCCGAATCACAAATTACGGAGTAAAGCTTCTAGAACTGTGTATATGACATTTAATTTTTCCTCTGTTCGGAACATACAACCACTGCGACCAGTTTATTTATTTATTGCATGTCGTGTTACTCCATCAGAATTGAGAAATGATGAAGTATTCTGATTTGATACAGTTGTCATTCTTGTTTTTACCGCAAGGAACCCAAAGACGAACCAGCTCACGGCTGAAAGTCTCTTTAATACAGAAATCTAATCTTTAATCATCGCAAACAACCGATTCTAATTGAAAGGTCCCGCTATTTATACCATTCGAAGAATTTGAGCACCCTCCAGCGCGCCGCCCCTTTGACAGTCAAAATCGGATTCCTTAGGAATAAAATTAAGAAATCACACCGATATTGAACACGTGTCGGGATTCTAGTCTCAACCACCTCAAACTAGAGACAAACGAATAGAAGATTAGGAATCACATAGATGTAGACTAACTAATTCATTTTTTTCCTCGTTTTAAGATCATCCTCGCTGGAGCAACCCAATTCTTGTCACTGTTAACAAGGTATAAAAAGTAAAAAATGACTAAGATTTGTTCCTTTGATTAGTTAAAAATCCTGTTCTCATAGTTGGAAGTTGTCCGGACTCGGTGGTAGATTTTATTTTATAGGACATACAACATATGAAAAATCACCATCGAAGCGGAAGAAGCTGGTCTAACCATATACTTATACTTCACATGATGCGTAGAACATTAAAATACCTCTTAACTGCTGCATTTAGCACAGAAAGTTGCATTGCAACAGCAAGTTCCATAGTTATATATATGAACATAAAAAAAAAACGCGTACAAGCTCTATTAAGCTGGATAACTCAGTATAGAACTGGCTCTTATCAGTTTTGTTGACTCAATAGGTGCCTTTCGTCGCCTATAAAATGTATATGATATGTATTTTATGTTTTTTTTTTCTAGTTACAGGCGGAGAAAACTTGACCCTTGATCCCAGCAAGATGGGGGCAATGTTTAGGAGCGAGGAGATGGCCTTGTGCCAAATGTTCATCCAACCGGAGGCAGCTTACACTTCCGTTTCCGAGTTGGGTGAAACGGGTGCTGTTCAGTTTCGTGATGTAAGCTTCTTTCCGACGTCAACGATACATAGTTACTCAAAGAATTACACACTTTCAGTTGAACTCCGAGGTAAACGCATTTCAGCGTAAATTCGTTAGCGAGGTCCGTCGATGCGACGAAATGGAACGCAAACTTCGCTACGTGGAGGCCGAGGTGAAGAAGGATAATGTAAAAATTCCGGACATACGTGACGAACTGCCACGGGCACCGAATCCTCGGGAGATAATCGATTTGGAAGCGCACCTTGAAAAAACGGAAAGTGAAATCTTGGAGCTATCCCAGAACGCCGTCAATTTGAAGTCTAATTATCTCGAATTGACGGAGCTGAAGCACGTGTTAGAACGCACCCAAGGTTTTTTCTTCGAACAAGAAGGTGCCGTTAATTTGGATGCCACCAGGAATAATCTCATTATTGATGATCCAACTCATGCTCAGACAAGAGGACGTCTGGGCTTTGTCGCTGGCGTTATTCAGCGAGAGAAAGTACCCGGTTTCGAGCGTATGTTGTGGAGAATCTCGCGTGGTAACGTTTTTCTGCGTCAGGTGGAGCTGGAGAAACCGTTGGAAGATCCAGCAACTGTAAGGCTTCTAGTTAAACTTTCGAGAAAACTTTAAATACATGATGTTGCTATTACATTACAGGGTAACGAAATCTACAAAACCGTGTTTGCAGCCTTCTTCCAAGGTGAGCAACTGAAGACCAGAATCAAGAAAGTTTGCACGGGCTACCATGCATCACTCTATCCATGTCCGAGCGCCGCCGACGAACGCGAAGAAATGGTAAAAGGTGTTCGCACGCGTTTGGAGGATTTGAACATGGTGCTGAACCAAACCCAAGATCATCGCTCCCGTGTACTATCCACTGTTGCTAAGGAGTTGCCACGTTGGACAATAATGGTGAAGAAAATGAAGGCGATTTATCATACTTTAAACTTGTTCAACATGGACGTGACAAAAAAGTGTTTGATCGGAGAATGTTGGGTTCCCGTTCTTGACCTTCCAGTCGTACAAAAAGCTTTGTCGGATGGATCAGCAGCGGTTGGAAGTACAATTCCATCTTTCTTGAATGTTATTGAAACAAGCGAACAGCCGCCTACCTTCAACAGAACCAACAAATTTACACGTGGCTTCCAAAATTTAATTGATTCCTATGGTATTGCATCGTACCGTGAAGCAAATCCAGCACTGTACACGATTATTACATTCCCGTTCTTGTTCGGAATCATGTTTGGCGATCTGGGCCATGGACTTATAATGGCATTGTTTGGTTTTTGGATGGTCTCCGGTGAGAAGAAGCTGGGTGCTAAGAAATCCAGTAATGAAATTTGGAACATCTTTTTCGGAGGCCGTTACATCATTTTGCTGATGGGCTTGTTTTCAATGTATACTGGATTTGTATACAACGACGTTTTCTCAAAATCTATGAATATATTTGGAAGTTCCTGGAATGTCAACTACAACACATCAACTATAATGACAAACAAAGATCTTACTCTGAACCCAGGTTCATCGGATCTCATCGATGATGTTTATCCTATCGGATTGGATCCTGTCTGGCAGCTTGCTAGCAACAAAATTATTTTCCTTAATTCCTACAAAATGAAATTGTCCATCATTTTCGGAGTTGTTCATATGATATTCGGCGTTTGCATGAGCGTTGTCAATCATAACTTCTTTAACAAGCGCATAAGCATCCTGTTGGAGTTCCTTCCCCAGATCATTTTCCTAGTATTGCTGTTTGCTTACATGGTGTTCATGATGTTTTTGAAATGGATTCAGTACACGGCCAAGACCGATTTTCAACCGAATACCCCAGGTTGTGCTCCATCCGTGCTGATTATGTTCATCAACATGATGCTTTTCAAGCAAACACCACCTCTGCATGGTTGTGAAGAGTTCATGTACTCTTTCCAAAGTTCTTTGCAACGCACATTTGTCTTCATTGCTTTGGTTTGTATTCCTTGGATGCTCCTCGGCAAACCGTTTTACATTATGTTCAACAAGAAGAAAACGGCTGCTGCTCATCACAATGGTGGCATCAATCAGCAGACGGAGACTGCACTTGATACTTCGGAGGCTGCGAAAACTTCTGAACACGGAGAACACGAAGACGAACCGATTAGTGAGGTTTTCATCCATCAAGCCATTCATACCATTGAATACGTTCTTAGTACCGTATCACACACCGCGTCCTACCTCCGTTTGTGGGCTTTGTCGCTTGCTCATGCTCGTAAGTTATCCGAAACCTGTCACCTTAATTTTACTAATAATATAAATACTTGCAGAACTTTCGGAGGTGCTGTGGAATATGGTCCTTTCCATGGGACTACATCAATCTTCATACAAGGGAGCAATTATGCTGTACTTTGTGTTTGGAGCATGGGCTTTGTTTACTCTGGCAATCTTGGTAATGATGGAAGGTTTGTCAGCATTCTTGCACACACTTCGTCTCCATTGGTGAGTATTATGACATATAATCTGTGATACAATAGCACTATTTTTTCTATCGTTTTCAGGGTCGAGTTCATGAGCAAGTTCTACGAGGGCCTTGGATACGTTTTTCAGCCATTCTCCTTCAAGCTTATTCTAGAGGCAGACGACGATGTTGATTAAGTGTTTTATTTAATGTGCAATCTCGAACATTTTTTCGCCATAGCCACCGTGAATGAACAGTATTTTATCGTTAATTTTGAATCGTAAAGTGCACTTGTCTTTGGTATTCTACTGATTTTGTAAAACAAGTTTTAGTTTAAATCAGAATCTCCTTTTTCTGTTATTTTATTTAATCAGTATTATTTTTGTTGTCGTATCACGGTATTCCTTTGAGTATATCAGTAGAATAAAGAAAGTTTTGCACGATGTCGGGTTTTTTTTATTATTCAGTTTTCTTTAACCCATTATTATTTAACGAATTATTTCAGATTTACACGTGATTTCTCTAGGAGTAGTTATTTGTTGTCTAAGGACTAGTTTAACAACCCAATACATTGGGTCTTTAGAGCTGGCTGACCCATTTCTTGCACACTTAAGTATTCAGAGATCTCTATTTAAAACGAAATATGCGCATACAATTTTTTAGAATGACATTTGAAGACCATAATAAGTAAGCTTTATTTCACATACTGAATCATCGTTGAAACAGACGGACGTACTGGACGTTCCCCCAGCAGCAAATCTCTCCAAGTTGCAGGCTCGTGGCGAATCGAGCGTAATACCAACAATCAATACGAAACTAACGATTTTAAATTAGCTCGCTACTTGACTAGCCTATTGGTCCCAAGCAAAATTAACGTACCCCATTCTAGTCGAAATTCTAGTACTACGCAATGTTTGTTTTGATTCGCTACACGCTTATTCTGGTCAACTCAAAATTGAGTCGAAGGTACTCATCTCAGCGGCAAGTATGGCTACTCAAAATTGAGTAGCCTTATGTTGACTCACTTTTGAGTAAACTACGTTCTCACGTAGACTGAGTCAAATCCACTCGCCGGTATTTTCAGTTGCGGGGAGGGTTTTTGTTTTGATTTTCATTCAAGAAAATGGAAATTGCCTGCTTCGGATTCATTCTACCGGAGCAAAACACGGTTCAACACCGTTTCCCTAAGCAATTCGTACTTACCTGAAGGCATTTCAGCCGGTTTTGAGTAACATTTTCCCTCCGACATGACTGGCATTTTTTCCAAGGCCAGGATTTTGCTGACTGAGTGGCTTTTACTCAGTTTGACATTTCTAGTTTACTCAATTTTTGACAACTCGATACATCGGACGAAAGTGAGTACGATCGACTCACCTGGTGACCCAACTAACAATTTTAGCTGCAGATTAGCTTATACTGCCGAAAATTGGCTTATACAGCTAATTTTTGCCTGTATAAGCTAGTCTGTAGCTAAAATTGTTTGTTGGGGAGTAAGCAAAAGTTACCGTGTATGAAAGATTGACAGATAAAATGAGGGGTTATTGGTTTTTCCTATGTTTCGAGGGATGAATAGATTAGCTTGGGACCGAAGAGAGTACCAGAGCTGAGCCAAAAAGTTGAGCACGTTATTTCGGGACCTTCTAGTCTTAGAGTTACCTCTATGGTAATATGACCTCGGAACCATCACTCTATGGGATTTCGTTTACAGGGGCTGCGTAGTCCTTCGATTCCCGTTCCATTGGAGGACAGCACATTGGTTCGCAGACGATGAAGAATCCGTGGAAATTAATGACTATTTCCTGGGAACGGAAGTGTGGCCGATTATGTGCACTGAGATCAGCTAACAAATAATGCCGAATTTTTGAGAACAAGGAGCGGTGGTCAGCAAGATCATCAAGGAATGACATGCGTCTCGAGTGAAATCCATTTTTTACCAAACGAATGTCAAATGTACACTTAAAACCAAAAATATTCATAAACAAAAAACCAACTGTCAGACTAAGTATAACCGGTGGAAACTAATGATTTTAAATTGGCTCACTACTTGAATAGCCTATTGGCAAATCAAAGTTGGCACTCGTGGATAATAGACGAACTATGAAAGTGATGATGGTTTCAAAATTTTTCACGGAGAGGTATACGAGTGCAATCTTAAAATGCTTTTATTTTGTAAATGGAGCATTTTATTTAAATCTGGTTACTGCTACAGTGGTAGAAATGCTGAAATCTATGTATACACCTAAAAATCTGAAAATAAATTATTTTTTCTATATTGTATATCTATTGTGTAGTCCTTAAGTTTTCTACTAACGTAGCATCAACCAGATTTAAATAAAATGCTCCATTTGCAAATTATTAGCATTTTAAAATTGAACTCGTATACCTCACCGTGTAAAATTTTGAAACCATCATCACTTTCATAGTTCTTCTATTCTCCACAAGTACCAACTTTGATTTGCCAATTGGTCCCATGCAAATCGATTAACGAATCCCATTCCAGTCGAAATTCTAGTACTACACTATGTGTGTTTTGATTCGCTATGAAAGTTTGACAGATAAAATGAGGGGCTCGTGGATTTTCCTATTTTTCGAAGGGCGCATGGATTAGCTTTGGACCGAAGATAGTACCAGAGCTGAGCCAAAAAGTTAAGCACGTTTCTTCGGGACCCGAAGTACGCTTACCAGCAAAATAGATTGCCGAGCTGCTCGGTGGTGCCCATCTCGGAAAACAAATCTAAGTGTGTATACACTTAGATTTTTTTGCCGAGATGGGCACCACTGAGCAGCTCTGTATTTTATTTTGCTGTATCTCAGTGAAAAATTCGCTGATATTCGGCTAACAAACGGGAATTTTGCCGAGATCTCAGCTACACAGCATAAAAAAAAATGTAATATCGATCAATGTAATTCAAGCTGATGTATGATGTAATAGCAAAATGCAGATACAATACTACATCAATGGATGTAATTTTGTTCGCAAAATCGATGTACAACGTACAACCATAGAGGTAACTCTAAGACTAGAAGGTCCCGAAGAAACTTGCTCAACTTTTTGGCTCAGCTATGGTACGCTCTTCGGCCCCAAGTTAATCGATGCACCCCTCGAAACATAGGAAAATCCACGAACCCCTCATTTTATCTGTCAAACTTTCATAGAGAATCAAAACAAATATAGTGTAGTATTAGAATTCCAACTAGAATGGGATACGTTAATCGTTTGCTAGGGACCAATAGGCTAGTCAAGTAGTGACCCAATTTCAAATCGATAGTTTCGTATTGATTGTTGATTGTTTTTTAAACTACGTCCGTCCCTAATAAACAAATACCATAAACGAACTGTATCCCGGATGGGTAAACTATCCCGCAAATGGTTTGGATGATACCCCGAACACGTCGTTAAGCTCTATTTTATGGTTATTTTTACTAAGGGTGTAAAAAGGTCTAGCGTGTGTACTTAATAACCCGTGATAGCAAACGTGGTAGGTTTCTGGGCATTTTGAATCCAATGAGTAAATTTTATACCTTTTTGTCCTCTATCACAGCTGGATCGCTGACTGGTTGATGATTACTTACAAATAAATTGAACTCATGTATACTAGAGAGGGTCTAGTATAAGAGAGGAGCGGATTCAAAACAAACTGCCTTGGCAACATATGTCTGGGTGGTTTCTAGCAACACTGCGAATGCAATCAAGATAGGCGCTGCTCGATTGGCTCTGGCTTTGACAGTTCGTTTGGCTCAAAACCAGCCAGTCCGCAGAAGAGACAACTGGCTTCTTACTCTTTTATCTCTATCTCTATCTTACGCACTTCAAATCGGCCAATCACGAGCTGGTTCACGTTTGACAGAAAAATGGTTCGTTTTCGCCCCCGTATTGTCGTATCTTCCTCTTAGATCAATAGCAGCCCGATAATTGGCAACGAACAGCGAAATCAATACACTTCATATGGCATGGGATCGAAACTAGCAATTCTTTGGTACAAACTATTGGGCTGAGCTAGCAGGTTCAATAATAACACCGGAATTAATTGGTTTTATAATAAAAGTAAACTGATTTATTAAACATATCTGTACAGTTCGAGAGAAGAAACGATAATCAGCAAAATGGGCGATCGCAGTAGACGGTGCGATCGCATAGAAAAGCGTCTCTCATTTCTATTTGTGCTTTCGCTATGACAGCACGCAAACAAGCTTTGCGCTGCTGGGTTCGGCCGTTTGGGGGTTCGGCAATTGTTGCCTCCCATCCAATACTCCTCCTCAACGATTGCCAGCATCAAAACCAAGCATCGAAGAAAATTTCAATAACTTGATCCTGCCCAACGGTTTGGTGAGTACGTCCGCTACCATCTCTTCGGTCGGACAGTAGACCAACTCAAGAATCTTTCCATCACAAAGTTCATTGACGTAGCATTCCTAGTCTCGATGTGTTTCGATCGACGACTGCTTCTTTCCGATCCGACAAACTTAATGCAACTCTGGTTGTCTTCCATTATTTTCACCGGTTCCATCACAGGTTCGCCGAATTCCTCCATCAGCTTTCGAAGCCATACTGCCATACTTCCTTCACTTAGAGCAACGTACTCGGACTCCATCGATGACAAAGTCACGCAGCCCTGCAAACGACTTGCCCAAGACACTGCTGCACCAGCATACAGAAAAACGATGCCTGTCGTTGACTTCCGAGTCTTGAAATCACCGGCCCAGTCTGCGTCGGAATACCCCATCAATTTTCCTTCTGGATCTCCGTACTGCAGACGCGAATGTTTCATCGCCTTCAAGTATCGGACAACACGCTTGGCTGCTACCCAATCTTCTTCCCGCGGTGCACTAACACTTCTTCCTAATACTGAAGCACTTACTGCAATGTCCGGCCTTGCACAGACTGCAATATACAGTAGAGCTCTAACTAGGCTTCTGTATTTCGTCACATCCTCGCGGACTCTTGTTGTCAGCCTTCGTGAATCCTTCTTCCATTGGAGTATTCGCAACCTTTGCGTCACGAAGTCCAAATCGCTCAGCCACACGGTTGATGTAGCCTTCAAGAGAGATGCTGTACTTCCCTTCCGATCTGGTAACCTCCAGACCCAGAAAGTAGTTCAAATCACCGAGGTCAGTCATCTCAAATTCCTGTCTCAGTGCATTATAGATTTTCTCTATTTCAGCATCGCTTTCACTGCCAACCAGAATATCGTCCACATAAACCAGCAAGTAGACGCGCTTTCTGTTGATGATCTTCGTGTAGAAGCATGGATCAGCCACAGACAAACAGAAATAACACATTGAATATTTCTCACTGTAAAACATCGTCGCTAAAACATATCCGCCATCTGTTGAGTACACTGTGGTGGGTAGTACGCTGAACAGATGGCGGTAGTGTGAAAACGTCAAACGCAAGGGGATTGACTATGCGCGCCACAGGTGGCGGTACTACCAACTAAGATACTTTTAAATTGACCGATAAATGCTTGTTCGATGAACATCTTGCGAGTGTTATGTCTGTTTGTCTGTGGATCAGCCGTACCTTGCTCGAAGCCTAGTCCTAGGAGAACGGAATGTAGCCGGTGGTTCCAACAGCGGGCCGACTGCTTCAACCCGTAGATGCTCCTCCTCAAGCGACAGACCAACGTCTCCTTGCCTTGGACTTCGAACCCAGTTGGCTGCTTCATGTACAGCTCCTCTTCAAGTTCTCCGTACAGATAGGCCGTCTTTACGTCGAAATGCTTCAGGGTCAGGTTTCGCTTACTCGCAGCGGCCAGCAAAGTCCTCAGCGTAGTTTGCTTTGTCACAGTCGTAGTTCTGTCCGAACTTTTGACTGAACCCCTGAGCTACCAACGGCGCCTTGTACACGCAGAAAAAAATATTTTAAACGTAATAATATTTGACGTAAAATCAATAAGAATTTCATTTTGTTTTGGCTGCAAAAAGAAATCATTATTGTTTTAACACTCCAGTATTTTTGTTCCTCAAAACCCATGGATTGTTAAATCAAAAAGAAAATCTTTTCGAATTTACAAGAGCTTTCATGGTTTTGACGTAAGCTGTCAAATTTGGCGGCTGGGTCAACAACAACAATATGTTTGTTTTTAAAAGAGATTTCTTGTTGATTCAATCATATTTATTATATGAGGTCTGACAATTCACGCAGTAGAAATAAAAATATGTTTATTGATTCAAAAATCCGGAGTGATTTGAGATTTGGGCGTAATTGCTTTTGAAAACAAACACGTCAATTACTGATTTCTCTTGAATAAAAGCTCAATCTCACAAACAAACTATACCAAATGATAGAGGAATCATTCCTCTACCTCATAGTGTTATTACCTTTCGAGATTGAGCTTTTATTCGCGAGAAATCGGTGATTGACCTGTTTGTTTACAAATGCAATTACGCCCAAATCTCAAATCACTCCGGAAATAATATGGCAAATTTTTTTATGTTTTGTTTTCTTTTTCACTGATCATCCTTCGGAAGGGAAGTAAAGCCGTTGTTCCCCGGTTAATTAGTTGATGGGTCGATATGTAGAGTCCAGGTGTGGGAGCTGCCTTGCTGGCGTCAGGAGCATTGGTACTCAGTACGGAAAACAAGATCAACGGAAAAAAAAATGAGGAAAAAACAAAAAAATGATTATATTTAGCAACTGCAGCTCGAACTGCAGCATACTTACTTACCTTAAGTTTCAAGATTTTCAAAAATTTTGCACTTATTTCCCGAAATTCACAAGTTTTGTTATTGTTTACATTTTTGTCCGGATGAAAACGAGGGAATGGTTGGTAGTTATTTTTGCATTCATGGCCCGGGGAATGGACACAGCAAATAAATGCTAAATTAAAATGAACTATTGTTGGCTTAAAATAGAATATTGTTATTTTTACAATAATTGCAGTTGAAAAGTGGCTTATTAAAACAAAAAGAATCCTATTTTGAATTTATATGAATAAGTATTATTGAAACAATAAAATGCAATATAATTTCAACCGAAATTGTTTGTTTAAATACAACTAAAGTTTTGTTTGGTTCAATGCAAACAATTTTCTGTCCGTGTACTTCATCACCTCACCAGTTGCATTCCGCTTTAGCTTAAACACCCATCGGCATCCGACAGGCTTACGACCTTCAGGTAATTTCACAAGATCTCACGTTCTATTAGAGGGGGACGACTCTATCTACGTTGCAGGAAAGATTGTGTTCTGCTGTGGCTAGCTGCGTGCACGCTGAATAGATATAAAGAAGATTAATGATGATTCTGAAGATTTCCTGCAAAAAGATGCAAGTAGATGCGAGAACTGAAAGAAGAGTTTTCGAAGATTGAATCGCTAGTGTGATTTTTTTTCAGCATCTAGTATTGAGATTTAGATGTGTCGCCCCCCTCGGTTCTATTAACAGCATGTGATTCGATTTCAGCTTCCATAGGACTTTTCCACTCGGTCCGTTGCTTGCAGCTGACCGCTTCCTTAAAAGTGCTTGGTTCCTTCAGCTCCTTGGAGGTAAGATCACCGACTGCAAAGATCTCTTCGATCAATCTTTTCGGTGCAACTCCTTTGCTCGACCTCATTGAACGCCTAGCAATCTCGTCCAAGGGAAAACCTCTAAATGACAATTCCCCTTCAGATGCATTCTCGTACAACGTGGTATCCAAGCTCGTATCCAAGTTCGAATCCGCTATTTCATCATCGTCATGATCTGATACTGAATCCGTTTCGGTGTGTGTATCCACTGGTGGATTCTGATCGCCACTCGATTCCAGTGATACTAACACCATTCGATCGTCCGTACCTTCTGCAGACGATTTCATCTTGAGCGACTCCGATTTATTTCCTGACGGCTGCAGGATCACTGGTTGTTCACCTGTACATTCTTCGACCCGCGTTGAATCGCTCATGCTACCAAACTCCAAAAATTTGGCATCCCTGCTGATAGCGATCCAGTCATTTTCCGTATCCAGGAAACGGTATGCTTTTCGCCCTTCCGCGTATCCAACGAAGACCATCTTCGTTGCCTTCTTATCCAGCTTCCGTCGCTTCTCCTTGGGCACATGAACGTAGGCTTCCGATCCGAATGTTCTCAAATGTGCGTAAGATGGCTTCTTTCCATGCCACAGTTCGTACGGCGTCTTCTCAACAGCTGACGTTGGCAAACGATTCTGCAGATACAAATCGCTTCGCCGCAGTATTTCTTGTCGAGACCCGACTCCGCCAACAAACACCTCACCATCTCTACTTCATACCGGTTCTTACGTTCCGCCTTCCCATTCTGCTGCGGTGAAAAGGGTGCCGTTTGCTGCAGAATAATACCAACAATCAATACGAAACTAACGATATAAATAACGATAATAAATTGGCTCACCACTTTAGTAGCCTATTGGTCCCAAGCAAACGATTAACGTACCCTATTCTAGTCGAAATTCTAGTACTACACTATGTTTGTTTTGATTCGCTATGAAAGTTTGACAGATAAAATGAGGGGTTATTGGTTTTTCCTATGTTTCGAGGGGTGAATCGATTAGCTTGGGACCGAAGAGAGTACCAGAGCTGAGCCAAAAAGTTGAGCACGTTATTTCGGGACCTTCTTGTCTTAGAGTTACCTCTATGATAATACCGTTCTCAGCCAGGTATGTAGCTCCTTAAAGATGCACTAGAATACTCCCCGCCTCCGTCTGTTCGAATAACTTTCGGAGCACGCCCAAACTGGTTCTTCACCAACGCACAGTATTCCCTGATCTTCTGTTCAGTGTCCGACTTTGCTTTCAACAAATAAACTACCGTGTAGCAACTATAGTCGTCCACCATCGTGTTGCCTTCTCCATTGGACCCCCGAGATCTGAATACACTAAATCGCCCACAGCTTCAGACTTGCTGCTGGATTCTTTTGGAAATTGTATACGGCTCATCTTTCCTTCACAGCACACTCCACAAACGGACTGAATCTCACATTTCTGCATTTTCAGCCCGAAGCCCAATCCTTCACGCACTATCTTCGATACCGCCTCAGGATCACGATGCCCGAACCTTCGATGCCACAGGTACTGACATAGGTCCGGATGCGCAGCCTTGGTCTCAAGCCAAGAGAGAGGAGCCAGCTCAAATGACAGATGCTTTGTTTTGGTTGTCTTCTTCTTCTTCTTTTTTGTTGAAAAAATTGTTGATGGAAAGAATCATTCAAGCGAGGATGCGCGTTTGTCACTCGGTTTGTTGATATAGTTTTGCCGTCGGAGTGTTCAAACTTGTCGTGAACTGTATGTTGTGAGCAAGTATCTTACTGCAATTCTGAAGCTAATGCTATGTATCATGTTGCTGGATATATCATGGGTAGTATTAGCAGGAACAGTAATGTTTGTGAAACTTGCGTCAACCAATGTGTTTTGCCCAGCGAATCCAAACACATAAAGCAACCAACGATACAGACAAAACGGTTGCTACGACTACCATGACAAACTCGCTCTGTAACAAAGCTCGATCCGAGTGGTAGAAAGATAATGATATATTGCTTGCCTGCTTTGTTGCAATATACACGGATGAGGACATAGCTTGATATGAATCGGGAAAAGACATAACAAAAAAAATCCCATTAACACACGTGTATCATCTTCGGCTTTACTTCGTGAAGCAGCTTGCCAACAATTTGCTCGTTTCCTTCTACCGCCCCGAATGAGTTGGGTCGCACGAGCTGCTTGTCATGAAAAAGAACGGTGAAGATTATATCATTATTGTTTTCCACTTCTGACATAGCGTTATTATTCGGTTCGTTGATCGTTTGTTATTTTGTCATTTGGAGATATTTTTGATTCCTTGGTTTTGCCTGTTCCATATGATAAAAATTATGGAAAATATTCATTTCTACTGGGCATAGCTCGTCATGGCTTCCGTTTTTGTTACACGATCCATATTTTATTTTTTTATTTGTATGGAAGAAAGCATCAACCAGCATTTTGAAAATCACCTCCAGTTAACCAAGCATCAATTTTCTTCTCTTGAAAAGTCTTTAAAATCATTAACTTTGGAAATTCCTGGTTGCCACAATTTAAAAACCAAAATTATCAAAAGGTTTTTGAGATTCAAAGCAAAGTCCAATCGTACGAAGAAATCGCGTAAGCGAAAATATGATAGTCGAAGTATGCTAAATTGAAACAAAAACTTCAAATAAGAATCAAGAGATAACACAATAAATATGTCTTTATTTCACAAATTAACAATTATTTTAGTCAGAAATCTGAAATAGACCACCCACTCCTTCACAGTTGTCGCCAAATAGTCAATGTATTGTGCAAAAAAATGGTTATTTTTTAGGAACTCGGAGTAGCAGCGTCCGAATACTTGAGCAACATTGTGCATTAGGTACGACTTCTAGCTTTTTCGGCATCAAAATGATTGTTGCTTGCTCCGATTTTCATACTTCTAGTGGATAGACGATAATCAATTTTTAATTACGTAACGATTGTTTACTTCAATCCCTACAAGTTGTCTCTATTTCAATGGAAAATAAATCCTTTGCGTGAAAACTACTAATAACACCCTCTCCCTGCTTCATAATAAGTAACAGAAACGCTGAACGGCCAAAAACATTTGTATTCTGCACCGTCATTAACTGCCATTTCAAAAAAACTATCTTGAAAAAAAAAACAATACGCAGATTTTTTTCCGATTAACAATACTTTCCACACTTTATTGAATCAAAATTTCGGTTCGCAGTGACAGATCATGACTGGTTCGCGCCTCTCTCTTGGGTCTCAAGTGCTTGGTGAGAAATTTGCTTCAAGCGGTATAAGCCACCACTCTCTCGCCCACCAGCACAGCTTCCTGACCTTTCAAAACTTTGCATCCAGCTCGATCGAATAAAACATTGTAACCCAAATCACAAATTTTACTCACCGAGAGCAGGTTTCCTGACAATGAAGGGACATGGTACACGTCGTTCAAAGTGACATCCATCCGAATACCTTTGCCGGTAACTGACACCACTTTTCCGCTTCCAGCACCGCTCGACTTGATTTTGGTTCCGTCGGCCAGACAAATTTCCGGCTGCTTCGCTGCGTTCACGTTTTTCAGGAGCTTCTTATCACTGGTCATGTGAGACGTAGCACCGGAGTCCAAGTACCACCGGTTTGCGCTAGAGGTCGTCACAGCCATCAGACACATCTCCATCCCGCCCAGAACTTCAGCAACCAAATTCGCCTTTCCATCTTCCGACTTCTTCTTCTCATGCCTACCTTTGGTCAACTTCGGACACTCCCGTCGAAAATGACCTTCTTCTTGATAGTAATGGCACACACCTATCTTCTTCTTGTCCTTCGTTTTAGACTTCACACTTTTCATCACCTTCTCGCTGCTATGCACACTTCCACCGTTGCACTCGAAGCGACGACACCATTCGTCGCGCAGCTTGCTCTTCACGAAATCCACCGTAAGTTCGTTCTCCGGCTTGTTTTCGATCACGTTAATCAAGCTGCCATACGATGGCGGAAGGCTCGACAAAATTAGCGCCATAAAAACACGATCTTTCAGACCTTCCCAAATCACCTCCAAACGATTCTCCAAATCCGTCATCTCGTTCAGGTGCTCGGGAAGATCACCCTCTTCCGATAGCCGCAGCGAACACAGCTTTCGCAAGATGTGAAGTGTCGAAGATAGAGACGTCGCCTCGTGAATCTGCTTCAACGAGTCCCACATCTCCTTCGCCGTCTGCTTTCGAATGATGTGAACCAGCTGACCCTCGTCCACCGCCAAGCCGATCATAGCGCGAGCCTTCCCGTCTTCGCGAGCCACTCCGCACTGACCGCTTCAGGCTTTGGATCCGTCACCAGCTTTGACAGTTCCTCCTTCACCAGCAGAAGCTCCATCTTGAACTTCCAGATCGAATAGTTCTGGTCGTTCAGTTTCTCCAACGAAACCTTTGCATCAGCCATTTTGTTTTTCACTCGCGACGCAAAATTGTTCGTTCTTGAAAAACACTTCACGTTCCGGGTTTTCACTATTGTTCACAAATGTACAAAAACTCCGCGTTATACTTGGCCCATAACTTATTGGGCTGAGCTAGCAGGTTCAATAATAACACCGGCATTAATTGGTTTTATAATAAAAGTAAACTGATTTATTAAACATATCTGTACAGTTCGAGAGAATGCTCCCAGTCGGCGCCGCCGGGATGTTCTGAGGCATAACATCTCTGATCACGCCTTCCTTCGGATGGGAAGTAAAGCCGTTGGTCCCCGGTTCATGAGTTGATGGGTCGATAGGTAGGGTCCAGGTGTGGGAGCTGCCTTCCTGGTACGTCGGTAGCATTGGTGCTCAGCACGGAAAACAAGATCGACGGAAAAAACAAACCAAAGGAAAAAAAAAAAAGTTCGAGAGAAGAAACGATAATCAGCAAAATGGGCGATCGCAGTAGACGGTGCGATCGCATAGAAAAGTGTCTCTCATTTCTAATTGTGCTTTCGCTATGACAGCACGCAAACAAGCTTTGCGCTGCTGTGTTCAGCCGTTTGGGGGTTCGGCAATTATTGTTGCCTCCCATCCAATACAAACAACGTAAGTATTTACCTTTTTTGACAAAACCCAGGTAATCATGACGTTTGATTACTGAAAACAATATGAATGAAGAAAAGAGACTGTCATGATTACACAGCACAAATCGATATTTTTACATTAGCAACAATATTTTGAAAAAGATCTTTAGAAATAAATGATTAGATTAGATTAGACTTGCCCAACCAGAAAAAATTCTAGACCGGACTGGAAATCGAACCCAGTCACCTCCAGCATGGCCTTACTTTGTAGCTGCGCCTTTACCGACTGAGCTAAGGGAAACCCTTTGCGCGTGTTTAACTGTTAGTAAAACTGAGGGTAGCGTTTGATACCTCGTCGTGGTTAAAAAGGTCGAAAATGGTTAAAAATTGTTTATAATCCCTGCTAAACTTTAACTGAAATGGTTATGGAACTCTCTCCGAAAATGTATGGTCAAAACAAGAATTTGGAATGGTAATGGTTCTTAACAACCCATAAGTTGTAAGGTTCATTTCCAAAAAAAACCATAATACATAAGGTTAAAACTTTATCACACAAACGTTCATGTAAAGTTCCATAACCTTTTCAATCAAAGTTTAGCAGGGATTATAAATAATTTTTAACGATTTTTGGTAAGGTCAAGTAATGATTCGCATTTATGCGGGAGACGCGACATAGAGTTATAATCAATAATTTTTTTTTTGTTTAAATAAGGTTTTCGCGTGACGCATCTACTCTGATGACCACTTCTTGAACTGATGAAAATGTTTTACATACATTGTAAAACTCGTAAGCAAAGAAGTTGGAAGGAAAAGCTGAAGCATTTTGTTATCATTGTTCTTAACACATAGGTACGACAGAAATGCGCTCCAAGTAACCAAGTAATTAAGGGGGGAAATACAAGTAAATTTTTTTTATCGATTTTTTATATTTTACTTCAAAAAATTGCTTATACTTTGAAGTTTTTTTATGCAAAATATCTAAGCGATAAGACGAGTAGTTACCAAGATATCGAAATTTATGTAACAGCGCTCCGAGCGCCGATTCCGCCTACCGCAAAACTTTAAACGCGTTTTTCTCGAAACGGTGTTTTCCAAATTGGCGGGAAAGATAACTTAAAAAGTTCTCATCCAAATGACTTGAAACCTGGCGCATCTTAAGGAAATAAATTTTTACTCTATGTAAACCACTGATATCATGAAAAAATTAACAATAAATAATTTTCAGGTCTGCCTAAAGTGGAAAAAAAACAGTGAAAATCAACTTTTTTTTTCAGATGTTTTTTTCTAAGGTCCAATTGTCAAAAGTAAGTTTTGTATGTATGTATGTAAGTAGCCACCATCCTAGCTTGGGTCTTGCCCTGCATGCGGCTCCACTCAACAGCAAGATCAAATTCCGTCATCATTCTGAATTCAACATACTGCTGTATGAAGGGCCAAAAAGGGTTGGACGGGCCCATAAGCAGAGGCACTTACGCGAAACCCGCGGGAATAAGAGAATCTCCTTCCAACAATATGATCTAACAAAATGAATAACGAAATTCGCAATACATGTTAAGCTTTCCACGGGATGGTTTGTTAAAGGAGAGCGCGTCAAATTCATTGCAACTGTTGGAGTAACTATATTATTGTAACTATCTAAAATGACAGTACACATTCCCTCCTAGACTCCGGTTGGCACTCCACTCCATTGTCCAGTTACAACTTCAATGATGCCCTGATGCTCCCTCCCGTCCCAGTATTTATTGTAATTTACATTATGAATTTATATATAATCATGTGATATATAATGTATATAAAATATGTAGTAGAATGAAAAATATAATAAAAAATAAAGATGTTTTACAAAATACAAATAACCTAGATTATTGGGTCCTATACACACATTTTTTGTTTTATGTGCCATGAAATGACATAATGCATAATTGTATGTTTTGAAAATATAATACTGAAGTATTGAATCAATAGACCGAAAATCGAGGTTATTTGGACATGAGATATTATATTTAAAAGGATACTACCAAAACGACCATCAAACGCACTGCCCACAAAAGCAGACACGTCCCCTCGAAAATGCAATCGAGGAATGTACAAGAACAATCCTCAACTGGAACGTACTCACCAAATCAATATATCCGGGAGCGCATTCCCGATGTCGTCAAACGGCAAAAAAGGGAACTCGGTGAAAAAATTTGTTATACGGAATTTTCACTGAAAACAACCGCGAATTTCACCATCTAACTGCGAAACACGTTCAGAAGCACTTTTGGTACACTTTCGATATCAATTTCTTTCGAAAAAACTTAATTTTTTTTTTTTTGCAAAAATAGTTACAAGTGAACCAACATCAACACCGATCGTGCCAAGCTCTTTCACGCACCTTGCAGCGCGTACATAAACTGAAATGAAACATTATCACTCGCGATGCCACAAATATCGGGTCCGAGAGAAAAAAAAAATCAAACAACGCAGAAAGCGCCAAGACTTCTGATGCTTGCAAACATGATGAATCACGTTTTCTTTCTCGATTCTAAAACTTCCCAGAAAGCGAGAAAACCACCAATCACACACGTATAGCCGTCCGGGAGGCAGAGTGCCAGCGCTAAGCCCGAAACTATGAAAGCGAACGCACGCACAAAACAGAGAACAAACACAACCGTATCCAAATGGGTTCCGTGCGCGACTGCCAATTGATAAAAGTAAGTTTTGTCCATTTTTCAGGTCTGTAGAACGCCCGCCAATTACCAATCCCTACCGGAGGCGACCTCCTTCTGATGTAACCCCAAGGAGCCACAGATGTCACACACCAATGAAAACAATCTCAAATGTAGAGGAAGATTTAAGCAATTTAATGCAAAAACCCCAAACGTTTGCGTTGTTTCATTTGCTCACAAAAAATTCCGAAAATCGTCGAGTTTTTGACGGGTTACTTGTATTTCCCCCCTCCAACGTTGCCAAGCATATTTACACTATTGATGAAAAGTCATCTTGATCAGTGAAGCAACTTTGGTTCAGTATATGTAGACAACTAACATATGTATTACACAATATTAAACAAATCAAAAACAATAATTTGTCACCATTCAGTCTGAGCACATTATTATGCAGCAACATCCGGCAAACTGTGTATGTGCTTAAGTTTCAAAACAGAAACTATTGAAGAATGGTTTTATACCGCTTCATTCAAATATCATTCCGTCGTTCGTTATTTTGTGCTTCATTTGCATTGTTCGCCTCTTCTCGACCCCAATTGAAACCACCAGGGCGATCTTCCGGTAATGCGGTGTAGTCTGCATCTTCAATTGGTTCATCAAAAATGTTTTTCCTGTGAATGAAGAGGATAATTGTAAATTTAATCCGTATATCATTTTTAACCGAGTAGATTTACAAAAACTGGGGGGTCTTCAGAATATGGAAGCCATTGATTTGATCTGGGAATACATCCTCCAAGAAATAGTAGATGTGTCCTACAACGATACCCATCAGATCTACCCATATAGTGTTTCCGATGAGTACTGAAAATCCTAGCAAGACCCACGGTAGATATGGTGCCTGTAATGATGTAGATAACATTGTCGAGTTAAAAGAAAATAGATACATACCTACATGGCAGTTTGAATACATACCTGGAAGTTAAGTATTCCAAAAAAGTTCATCCGAATGAAGGGATTCCTGCGTGACCAAACATACACCAACATTATTGTGAAAGCTTGGCCCAGAAATAGCAGGTTAACGAAGAATGCAAATATCTATTGATTAAGGTTAAGGAATAATATCATTTAAAAGAACGCTATATTGCACCTTGATTACAAACAAATTGAATTGTTTAAAAAGATATAAATGTATCATAATAGGGCTGAAACACAGGATAGGTCTGAACTAACACATGCCTCGGTTTTAAGAGATGAACTAGCCATATGGCTAAAAATCTCTATAAGAAGAAAAAAAACATGCCTCGGTCAAATAGCACGTGCAATGTATGAGCGAAAGAACGAGTCAGCAAGATAATATTTAAATTTGCCGCGAAATGCTTCAACCTACTTCTTTGTGGCTATTACGCCCCAATTGAAACTCAAGGTTTGCCCTCGACCTACTGTTATTTGAGAGCTTTCGGAGGCCATACAATTGTTCTGTAACAAGTAACTACTATACTACCCATAACAGCATATCAATCCCATCTGGAAAAACAGCAAGCCGAGAAAGCTGCTGCTGAATATTTATTTCTTATGGATGGGACGACCTTGTTTTAATATTTTTAACGATATTTTATGAAAAAAATACACATGGGACTGTTATGCTTTTATGGGCAGTATAATAGTACAGATCAAAAAATTTGATAAATTTTCCAATCCGTAAAAATCTAACTGAGAATCAAACCACATCACGTCATCTTCTAGTATGGTCGATTTGTAGCTACGCCTTTACCGACTGATCTTCGAGAGAGGCCTCTAGCCTCAAAATAAGTGTTCATAAACCAACCAGGAAATTAAATAGCGTTGTGATAGTTTTATCTGTGAATATCCCTAAAAATATCGCAACACCCCTGTGAACACTTAAATGTTGACTCATAATAAACAAGTTTTAAGCTTTTGAAAAGGATACGATCATGACGACTCCTCCAAACAGAAACATCATAATAAAATCTGCACTTCTGCCTCGAAAAGAACCTTCTTCCAGCATACGACAGTACCTGCAAGAAAATTAACACGATTGAAGGTCGGTACTATAGTGTCAGATGCATAAAACACACATAGGCGTGGAGATACTTACCTATAAGTAAATATCATATTGAATAGAAAGTTGAAGCCAAATGTTCCGAAAAACAAGAATGTAGTTCCTAGTCGCCATAATTGGTAGTGTTTCAGGATTAATGTTGGGTTAAAATATAATTGAAACGGTGTCACGATTTCCAAATGCTGAAATCAAGACCATATTAGTCAGAAAGTTTATCATGTGAACGATCCTGTGCAGATGAATGGTTGTTTTCGTACGATTCTTATGCTCTACAAAGCCACGTCATACCGTAAACAGATCACGAAACGATGTTTTAAAACCAGGAATAGGGTTAATTCGATTTTATCGTAAGAAATAAGACTAATAATGACAATAATATACAAACGAGATCAATAACTAATAACTATTTCCTTATTTTTATGAAACTTGTTCCCATCATACTTACAACAGACAATGTTGTGATTACACATGCCGTCGTATATGCTCGTGTAACTACCGGTATCTGGAAATATTCCTGCCGCAACGTTTGATATGCCATAGCAGCTTTCTGGATGAATAAAGAAACTAATGCAAAAATATATATTGTAGAATTCAAAACCTCTATCTATTTGATTATCAAGCGATAAACCAAAATTTTCTGTTTTATTGTACTACTACTCATTTGTCAACAGATGAAATGTAAATATGACAAAAATTGACATTCACATTTTCCCGATGACAAATCCAAAAGGGTCTAAGCCGTCTAAGCCTGGGCTTGTTCAAACATTACGTAACATTCTGCAGAAATTTCCAAAACCGCGTTTTCCCCTTCCTGACGATGCTGTTGGTTTGCGTGGGCGTTCTTCGGGTAGCGAGTAAAGGGCCCACACACCATTTGTTTACAAATGGCTTTTGCGCCGTTTTCAAATGTTAGCACTGATATAATAGATCAAAAATTTAAAACAAAATTAAAATCATGAAGATGTTCGAAAAAAATGAAGGTTAATTCCTAAATAAACACACAAAAAATGGCATGTGGTGGTACACTGAAAAATTACATTATAGCAGGTTCGTCAACAAAGTTTTTGAGCCGCTCCTTCTGTCACTTCGTTTGTGCTTTCATCTAGAGTCGGTGTATAATGAGTCACGCCAAGAGAAAAACAGTTGAACTCGCATCACGGTTTTCGAAAGATTCTCATTCTTTTCACTTGGCAACAGAGGACTTCTACAACAACTTCAAATGACTTCTAGCGAGAGAAAAAATATTGCGGCTGTAGTAAATCATTATATCAAATATTTTGTCAAATTATCTTAACAAAAAATTGTAGAAATTCACATTACTAATCAATACCGAGCGTATCCCATGACAATTTAACGCGCACTGCGTGTTTATGCTCATTTCTTTGATTATATTTTATATTTTATTGCAATACCTTTCGTGGACCTTTCATAGCATCGTAATGTTTATTTACTTTGCACGATAGGTAGCCGGTTTCCCGCATAAACGCGAACCATAAATTGACCTTACCTAAAATGGTTAAAAATTGTTTATAATCCCTGCTAAACTTTAACTGAAATGGTTATGGAACTTTACATGAACGTTTAATGATAAAGTTTCAACCTTATGTATTATGGTTTTTTGGAACTGGACCTTACAAATAATAGGTTGTTAAGAACCATTACCGTTTCAAATTCTTGTTTTCTCCATACATTTTCGGAAAGAGAACTATATTAGAACCTTTTAACTTATGGTTTGAGAACTTTAATGGTAATGGTTATGGTAGTCAGTAAGGTCCACGAATGGTTTTGTAACATCGATCAACTTTATGTGGAATATATCGCGAATTGGTTGCCTGTAATTTACTGATCACCAATTCACGATATATTCCACGTAAAGTTGAGCGATAATACAAAACCATTAATGGACCTTACTGACTACCATAACCATTACCATTAATGTTCTCAAATCATAAGTAAAAACGTTCTTATATAGTTCTCTTTCTGAAAATGTATGGAGAAAACAAGAATTTGGAATGGTAATGGTTCTTAACAACCCATTATTTGTAAGGTCCAGTTCCAAAAAACCATAATACATAAGGTTGAAACTTTATCATTAAACGTTCATGTAAAGTTCCAAAACCATTTCAGTTAAAGTTTAGCAGGGATTATAAACAATTTTTAACCATTTTAGGTAAGGTCAATTTATGGTTCACGTTTATGCGGGTTGACAGTTCAATAGGTAGACTTGGCTTCACTCTTGGAGATTTCATTCGCGAGAAATTGACGGCTAAAGTCATTGTTTACAAAAGCAATTACGCCCCTTTGAAATGTTGGCACTGAATTTTTGTCAGGGTGCGGGAGTAATAAATTTTATAAATTGTATCATGATTTCAATTAAATGTTTGATTATCACGATAAATTTTTATAATTTGACTTATTATTAACACCATTTTACATCATTTTTTCATACAAATTGGTTTATAAATCATAACCACAAAAAATACTTCAATTTACCCAACGCTAAGTAACTTTGAAGTTGTCGTTGAGTAAAAATAACCCAAAGATGGGTAAAAACAAAACCCTGTCGATTTGGCTTCAGTGACGTCATTTCTAATTTGCGTTCGGTATAAAAATCATTGTCCGCGTTGTTCTGTTGTGAATTTTTCTTGTAACCTTTTTCATAGCTCGATTTATATAATTGTTTTCGTTTTTTTGGTTCCGATACGGCATTCCTAGTTTCGTTTGCTAGTGCGACGCGAGTGTCACTGATATCAACAGCTATCTCGATCGGGAACAATCTTCGCATGAATTCTAAATATTGAAGCTTCCGGCCTAGTTGCTAACGCTGTCTGGTAAGACCGAGGGTAAGACGACTTTTTTGCTATTTTACCTATCTGAATCCTTATTTTTTAAATTTTCGATTATGCAACACTTCTAGCATGAGGACCTATAAATACCGACTAACGAGTCACTGCGATTGAAGGACGTTGTTTTCGATCAGGATGTTCCAGCATTATTACGGGTTTTTAAGGGACGAGCTTCTCGTGGCTATCATCAATTAGTTTGGCTTGTTTTTTTTTCTGAGTTTCCAGGACATTACACACTGTGTGGTAAGACTTGAATTTAAATTATCTGATTGTTTGTAAGTGATGTAATATTGTTTTTGAATCAAACGATTGTTACTTTTTGAATAAAACTATAAAAAATCGTTTCCTGGCACGCTTTTATTACTATTTACATCCACTCCTATTATTGATTACACGAAACGAAAATCAATTATTTAATTCATGTGTTTCACTTATACATTTTTGCCAAAGCATCAGCCTTATATATTCCATGAGACAAACCACATAGGTCCTATTAGAATGCATAAAAGGTATGTGTGACCGCTTATACATTTCATTTGACACATGATCTTTATTAACTTTTTGCAAGGCGTCTGCTTATTAGTTGACTTATACATTTTATGAATAATCAGCAATGGAAATTTGCCAAAAGGTATAAGGATATTTCTATCCGTGTATCTTTTCCCTCATCAAAAGTTCCACCAAAGCAGTTCTGTCCGTTGAGTAATTTTAACCCAATGGTAGGTTATTTTTTGGTGATAAAATTTACCCACTGGTTCATATTGGGCTATTTACCCAAAATTGGGTATTTTAGTGTTTACCCAAAAATACCTTCTTGCACGGAAGTTCGGAGTTGGGTGAAAAAAACTCAAATTTGGGTAGTTTTCTATTTCCGGGAACCATTCCCTCGTTTTCACCCGGACAAAAATGTAAACAATAACAAAACTTGTGAATTCCGGGAAATAAGTTCGAAATTTCCGAAAATCTTGAAACTTGAGGTAAGTAAAGGGCCACCCACAATAGTCCGTCACCGTCACCGTCACCGTCAACGCATCCGTCATGTACTAAAAAGGCTGACGGACGCATTGACGCAGCGCTTGCGCACAATCATGCGTCACGCATTGCGTTTTGACAGTAGCATAATCTCGTTTTAATCATTTGTTTTGGTAGAAGATTTCATATGTAAAAAATAAGTCCGAACATTCTGAATTTGGGAGGCGATTGGTGAATGGCGAGTTGGATTTGCAAGCACCGGGCAAGTTGCCAGGCTCAAATGAAGTGATGCCGTATTTCATTGTTCCCCCTGGATATGGCCCCCGGCTGCATTTCCTTTTAAGAATAACTTGCTCCGGCCATATCCATCAGATGTTTACCTACCTCCAATTCAAGACAACTTATATCAACGGCTGTCCAGAGTCAGGAGGGATGGTGATGGGAACGTCAGTGAACTTGGTGAATGGCGTACATTAGTTGATCCTCTGAGATGTATTAACTCTGCGGCCCTTCAGAGAGGCAACAATGCGACACGATCTGTATACGTTAACCGAAATGTGTTGGCCAAACATGTATTCACACCCTTGATTCACACAATATTGTTAAATAATATAAAAAAACATTGCAATAGTTTAAATTGTCTACAAAGCTATTTCACTAGTTGTATTTTATTGAAAAAAAATCACTGACTTTTGTTTGGAAATTGGGGTTGGCCCTTCTTACAAATGCAAATTCCTACTATCAATGTTTTCCATGATGTGTTCAAAGCAACACGGCACAAAATACGCTTCTGATTACGCTGATGTGACAAAACAGCAACATGACGCTGCGTCAATTTTGAAAATTTTCAAAGTTTAGCACAGCGTCAGCGTTTTAGTACTGGCGCGCAGTGAGCGCAACGCATCTTTGTGGGTTGCTAAACTGCATAGCGTTGGCTCAAACCAAGCTGTCAGTTGACGCTGACGCTGACGGTGACGGTGACGGACTATTGTGGGTGGCCCTTAAGTACACGGATAGAAATCCCCTTATACCTTTTGGCAAATTTCCATTGCTGATTATTCATAAAATGTATAAGTTATTAATAAGCAGACGCCTTGCAAAAAGTTAATAAAGATCATGTGTCAAATGAAATGTATAAATCGTCACACATACCGTTTATGCATTCTTATAGGACGTATGTGGTTTGTCTTATGGAATGTATAAGGCTGATGTTTTGGCAAAAATATATAAATGAAACACATGAATAAAGTAATTGATTTTCGTTTCGTGTATACTGCAGTTCGAGCTGCAGTTGCTAAATATAATCAATTTTATGTTTGTTTCCTTCATTTTTTTCCGTTGATCTTGTTTTACGTACTGAGTACCAATGCTCCCGAGGCCAGGAAGGCAGCTCCCACACCTGGACCCTACATATCGACCCATCAACTAATGAACCGGGGACCAACGGCTTTACCAAGTTACCTCTATGGCTTTACTTCCCTTCCGAAGGATGATCAGTGAAAAAGAAAACAAAACATAAAAAAAAAATTGGCCATATTATTTCCGAAGTGATTTGAGATTTGGGCATAATTGCATTTGTAAACAAACAGGTCAATCACCGATTTCTCGCGAATAAAAGCTGAATCTCGAAACGTATTAACACTATATGAGGCAGAGAAATGATTCCTCTATCATTTGGTATAGTTTGTTTGTGAGATTGAGCTTTTATTCAAGAGAAATCAGTAATTGACGTGTTTGTTTACAAAAGCAATTACGCCCAAATCTCAAATCACTCCGGATTTTTGAATCAATAAACCTATTTTTATTTCTACTGCTTGAATTGTCAGACTTCATAAAATAAATAAGATTGAATCAACAAGAAATCTCTTTTAAAAACAAAAATATTTTTGTTGTTGACCCAGCTGCCAAATTTGACAGCTTACGTCAAATCCATGAAAGCTCTTGTAAATTCGAAAAGATTTCCATTTTGATTTAACAATCCATGGGTTTTGAGGAACAAAAATACTGGATTGTTGAAACAATAATGATTTCTTTTTGCAGCCAAAACAAAATGAAATTCTTATTGATTTTACGTCAAATATTATTACACAGCAAAAAAATAATTTTGATATCACATCAAAGTGGATGCACTACAATCATAGAGGTAACTCTAAGACTAGAAGGTCCCGAAATAACGTGCTCAGCTCTGGTACTCTCTTCGGTCCCAAGCTAATCGATTCACCCCTCGAAACATAAGAAAAACTAATAACCCCTCATTTTATCTGTCAAACTTTCATAGCGAATCAAAACAAACATTGCGTAGTACTAGAATTTCGACTAGAATGGGGTACGTTAATCGTTTGCTTGGGACCAATAGGCTAGTCAAGTAGTGAGCCAATTTAAAATTGTTAGTTTCGTATTGATTGTTGCTACAATCATGTCGAAAATTTCATGTAATGTTTATGACCACATAAATAAACAAATGCAGTAAAAGCAGCGTAATGTCAGTTCATGCATTGTATTAATGATAATTTTCTCCTTTTTAGCAAGTAATATTACACCATATTTTCGACATGAGTGTAGTGCATCCACTTTGACGTGATATCAAAATTATTTTTCTGCTGTGTGTTCCGTGCGAAACAAGCTATAGTAGCTTCCAAAACACAACGCAAACGATCGTCATTCAAACCACCCATCGTGGCAACAACGCACTCCAGGTAGAATTTTAAGGACACCGAACGAGAAGGGAGAAGCACTATATACTTCTCTTCAACATGCTGCTGCCTGCTGCTCGCCGTAGCGCACGGCAGGCAAGTATATAGGACCAAAAGTAGCAAAATACGATAGGACGACTGCTATAAAAGCGACACAGCCAGCCAGCGTTTTTTGAGTATTATTCCGACCACCATCCAAGTTACATCCAGTGAAGTAAGAAGGCAATCTGTAGAGAAATAGTGAACTAGTTAGAATAAAAGTAGTGTTAAGGTGATAATTTGATTAGTGTGTTGAATCTTTCAATCCGAACGAAATACAGTCCACTTCCAACCCACCGGAGTTGGCCACGGTAAACGCGCCAACATAGTGGTCCTTCGAGCCGGATCCAGCGCCGCCCGTAGGAAAGGATTCGACACCATCGCCACTCGACCGAGTGTATTCCGACACGCTTCCGTGGTGTGCCAACCACGACGTGTACCACCAGGAGAGGAATCAATTATTGATCACCGCCGCTTGCGAATCCGATTCGCAAGTTTCAACCCGCCCGCCGAAGGATTTTTCTACAGAACCGCTATTCCGAAACCATACGTACTCGTGCTGTGTGTAACGTACGACGTGACAACGAGTTCATTATGCCAGTGGATCGAACCCCGAAAGGTAAGCCTGGTGCTAAGGAAGCAGCTGAGGGCACAGGCAAGGAGAAGCAGCACGACGAGTCAGCAATAGTCGAAGGATTTGCAGAATGGGAAATCAGTGCTGATTCCGAAACCGTGAAGGAAATAACGTCGCTTTCCCGCCAGCGAGACCAGGTCACCATGAAAGTAGTGCGTGTGCAAAGGGCGCTTGTTGCCGCTCGAAACTTGGTGAGCCTCTCACAACTCAGGACGTACATGAAGAATATCGATGTGGCCTACAACGAATACAGCGCAGTGCATAGCAAACTGGTTGCTATCATTCCCCAAGAAAGTTTTCAACAGCAGGAGGAAGTTTATGTCGCATTTGAAGACCGATACAACTTCGTCCGCACGACCATCGATGAGCTAATCATGGCACACGAAAATGCCAGTGTTCGTTCTCAAGCCCCGCAACAACAAATCATCGTCCAACAGCAACCGTTGAAGGCTCCAATTCCAACCTTCGATGGTGATTATGCCAACTGGCCGAAGTTCAAGGCCATATTCCAAGACTTGATGGCCAACTCAGGAGACTCGAACGCGATCAAGCTGTATCATCTGGACAAGGCTCTGGTTGGTGCAGCAACAGGTGCTCTGGATGCCAAAGTAATCAGCGAAGGTAATTACCAGCAAGCGTGGACCATTCTCACCGATCGCTATGAAAACAAAAGGATCATAGTCGAGACGCACGTTCGTGGTCTGTTCAACTTGCAAGGAATGTCATCCGGATCCCACAAGGAGGTGCGACGTCTGCTCGATGAGTGCACCCGCCACGTCGAGAGCCTGAAGTATCTTGAACAGGAATTCCTCGGTATTTCCGATTTGTTTCTGGTTCATATACTAACGACCGCCATGGACAACACGACCAGGATGGCATGGGAAGGCACACAGAAGAAGGGCGTGCTACCCAAGTATGCGCAAACCATTACGTTCCTGCAATCGAGATGTGAAATGTTGGAGAACTGCGAAACAGCTTTCCAGAAGGTTAATGCGCAGCCCGCTTCCAAATCGACCCCGAAGGTACAAGCATTCCAACCGAAAGCAAGCAACCCGAAGGTCCATGCCGCCGCAACCACACCAATCAGCAAGGAGGTTTGTGATTTCTGCCAAGGTGCACATCGCAACTACCAATGCAATGCGCTTGGTAACATGTCCTTTGACAAACGGATGGAGAAGGTACGCACAACTGGTGTGTGTTTCAACTGTCTGCGCAAGGGGCACAGCTCCAAGGAGTGTTCATCACCGAGGTGCTGCCAAAAGTGTCAGAAACGGCATCATACACAACTCCACAACGACGAGGTAAACCGAGAACCGAAAGCCAACGTGTCCGTTCCGAAAGAAGAGTCCCGCACAGTTCAACCGAACAGCACGGTAGCAAACCCGCCATCCGGAAGAGATATACCGAGCACATCCTGCTCGTGTAACTACGCCGATTCCACGAAAACTGTGTTCCTGCTGACAGCGGTTGTCAACGTGCTGGACGAAAACAATCAACTGCATTCATGCCGAGTACTGCTAGATAGCGGCTCTCAGGTAAATTTCGTAACAAACAATTTTGCAAATCTTTTAAGAATTCAGAAGCATCGTGTCAACGTTCCAATCTGTGGCATCAACGACGTCAGGACTGTAGCCCACGACAAGGTGATGGTCAACATCCGATCTCGACTCACCGACTTCCAAGCACACGTGGAGTGTTTGGTTACGCCCAATGTGACAGGTGTCATCCCGCCAACAAGAATCGACGTGTCATCTTGGAACATTCCCTTCGGCGTCCAACTAGCCGATCCGGAATTCTACAAACCGGACAAGATCGATATGCTTCTTGGGGCAGAGTTATTCTTCAAGTTGATGCGACCAGGACATATCAAACTCGATGACAACCTCCCCGATCTCCGTGAAACCTGCCTTGGATGGGTTTTAGGCGGTGTATTCACTAACACGATCAACGCCAATCAACCACAACATTCGCTCATCGTATCGTTGGATGCACGCAGAAAAATTTATCGTTGGAACAAAAATATTTGAGGTAAATTTAAACGTAAACTCAGTTTGTTCTGGCCACAAAAATAAACAAGGTTTATTTCAAACGTATTCCATGTTTGAAGTCATGTGATATTAATGTTTAAAACAAAAATTATGTTACGTTCATTTTAAAAATATTCGTGTTGAAAATAAACGTGAATATTTTTGTTTGGTTTGACAAGTATGTGAACAAAAATAAATATGTTTATTTTAAACATGCTTCTTATGTTTGAAAGAAGCATAGTTAATTTTAAATTATATTAGCACGATAAAGCAAAAAATGGATTGCAATGAGATGAAAAAACGATCTGTAGACAAGGTATCTAAGCTCCTGCTCTTTTTCGGGTGCGATTAAGGGTAAGCTGTGGATGTTGGGTCCTGGTCCGAGATGCGGGGACCCGTCGGGGTGAGTGTCCGGAAGTTTCAGTTAAGTAAAACCAGTGAAACTTTGTGATATTAGCGTCGTTTCGTCGTTTCTAACGCTGGTCCTCACGCCGGCGAAGGATCCGGAATAGATTCAAAATCTATTTCGGATTTTCGTTTTTCTTTCGACGTCAGTTGTGGAGGAGGATGATACAGGATCGGCATCAGAAACGACAGAGTGACATCGATACCGCTGGGGCTCCTCCGGTTTTATCGAGCTGGAACTTTGTTAAGACACTTACCTAGGTGGGTTTCCGAATCCATGACTTCGATTTTGTTGCGGGCCGTTTTCAGTTGATTGGGGCATTTTTTTCCGAATGTAAACAAGAAGGAAAAAAAAAGGCAGGCACGCTAAAAATCGTTTACCCAAATTCTATATTGTTGAAATAAACATGCTTTTGACTTTAATTCAAACATATATATTTTTGTTGCAAACATGTTTTTAATTTATTTTTAATTATTCATATGTTTATAGAATGAACATTTATATTTTTGATTTAAATGAACAAAATTCGGTTCCGTGTGACATCGAGGAATCCATTCAACGATTTTGGAGGCTCGAAGAGGTGCCAGATTCGAGTCCTCTGACGAAGGAAGAACAGGAGTGTGAAGCCCATTTCGTCGCCACCCACCAGCGTGATGAAAATGGACGATACCAAGTGAGGCTACCGTTCAAGGATAACGTGCACGAGCTTAGTGACTGCCGAGCGGTTGCTTTGAAGCGATTCCAGATGCTGCAGAGGAGGCTGCAGCGGAACCCCGATTTGAAAGAGGAGTATGTTCAGTTCATGCGTGAGTATGAAGAGCTGGGACACTGCCACGAAGTACGAGAAGAAGACGATCCACCGCACCAGCAAAACTACTACCTGCAGCACCATGCGGTACTTCGCCCATCAAGTTCGACCACCAAGTGCAGGGTGGTATTTGATGCCAGCGCCAAACCAACAGTGAACAACCGTTCACTCAATGAGGTTCTACAAGTCGGTGCAGTGGTACAGAAAGAACTCTATGACGTCATACTCAGGTTCTGCAAGTACCCAGTTGCATTCACAGCCGACGTGCCGAAGATGTATCGACAAATCAAGATGCATCCAAGGGACACACACTATCTCCGTGTTTTTTGGTGTGAGCAGCCGTCAGAGCCACTCCGAGTCTTGGAGCTCACGACGGTTACATATGGAACAGCATCGGCTCCGTTCCAAGCTACCAGGTGCTTGCAGCAGCTCGCCGATGATGAATCAACCGATTTTCCGATCGGTGCGCAAATCGCCAAGGAGGATTTTTACGTCGACGATGCACTTTCCGGTGCAAATTCACTTCCGGAGGCCCTAGAAGCAGCAAGGCAGCTTACTGAAGAGAGGAGGGTTTTCGCTGCACAAGTGGTGTTCCAACTCAAAAGAGTTTTTGGACCACATTCCAAACGATCGACTGGAACAGCCCGTTCCATTGGGAGAATACGGACCGAATGGAGTCATCAAAGTGCTAGGCTTGCTTTGGGATCCAAAAGCCGATCATTTCCTCATCGCAAGGCCGCCACAATGTGATTTGAATCAACGATCAACGAAGCGTATCATCTACTCCGAGGTGGCCAAGCTCTTTGACCCGTTAGGACTTGTGTCACCAGTGATTGTCGTCGCCAAGCTACTAGTGCAACAGCTGTGGAAGCACAAGATTGGCTGGGATGAGCCCGTCAACGACTCGATACAGGAGCGATGGGTTGAATTTGCAAATACCTTGCCAGCACTCGACAAAATCGCCATACCAAGAAGAGTTACGTTCCACGACGCCGTGTCCTACGAAATCCACGGTTTTGCCGACGCATCATCATTGGCGTATGGTGCATGTGTTTATGTTCGAAGCCTGTTCTCCAACGGTTCCGCCAAGATGAAGTTGCTGAGTAGCAAGTCCAAGGTTGCTCCGCTACATGACCTTTCAACGCCTCGAAAGGAATTGTGTGCCGCATTGCTACTAACTCGACTCATTCAGAGGATTATCCCAGCCATGCAAATGGAATTCCGTGACGTGGTCCTCTGGTCGGACAGTCAAATCGTTCTGGCGTGGATGAAACGATCAGCCGATCGCCTCAAGATTTTTGTCCGAAACCGAATTCACGAAATCAATACCTCCACTGCAGGATATCGCTGGTGCTACATCCGATCTGGTGATAATCCAGCAGACATCGTGTCCAGAGGTCAGCTACCAAACGATTTGCGCAGAAACAATCTTTGGTGGACCGGACCAAGTTTCCTCACGAAACTAGAGTACGACGAACAGGAGTTAGTCGATATCCCCGACCAACAGCTTCCCGAAATGACAAGCACCGAAATTGTCACTTCGGCTGTGGTGGAACAGTTTCCACTGTTTTCCCGCTTCAGTGACTTCAGGAAGATCGAACGCATCATGGCATTGGTACTTCGATTCATCGCCAACATCCGCACCAAGAACAGGTCACAACGTATCTTCAACCGGTACGTTACTATTTCCGAACTCCGTCGATCGAATTTCACCATTATGAGGATGGTTCAACAGTCAGAGCTAGCTGACGAAATACGTCGTGTCCAAACCAACAAACCGTGCCGCAAGCTAGGAGGCTTGAATCCAGTGTTCGTGGATGGATTGCTTCGAGTTGGTGGTCGGCTGCAACATTCGAATCTACGAGCCGAGACGAAGAATCCGATTATCCTTCCGAACAGACATCCACTAACGAAGCAGCTAATCCGCACAATGCACATCGAGCATTTGCACCTTGGGAAAAATGGCTTGATTGCTGCTATGCGCCAGAGGTATTGGTTGCTGAGCGCCCGTTCAACCATCCGGCAAGTGACCCGCAATTGTGTAAGATGTTTCCGCACAAATCCAAATATGTCAACGCAGCTGATGGGCAATCTTCCTCAACCGAGGATAAATCCAGCACCTCCGTTTGCAGTGACTGGTGTCGACTACGCCGGCCCATTTTGGATCAAGATGGGAAATTACCGATCCAGGCTCATCAAGGCTTACGTGGCAGTATTTGTTTGCATGGTAACAAAAGCAGTGCATCTCGAGGTCGTGTCTGATCTCACATCCGACGCCTTCTTAGCTGCGCTACAACGGTTCATCAGCCGAAGAGGAATGGTGCAACAGTTGCATTCTGACAATGCCACCAACTTCCGAGGAGCACAACACGAGTTGCACCAGCTATATCAACAGTTCCAGGATCAGCAGTTCACAGGACGTATCCAGTCCTTCTGTCAGCCAAAAGAGATCGAGTGGCATTTCATACCGCCGAACGCACCCGAGTTCGGTGGCTTGTGGGAGGCCACTGTAAAATCGACAAAGAGACATTTGGTCAGAGTGGTTGGCTATTCCAAATTGTCATTTGAAGAGCTAACAACCATACTCACCGAAATCGAAGCAGTTCTCAACTCTAGGCCACTGTTTTCGATTTCTTCCGATCCAGCCGACATAGAGGTAATTACGCCAGCTCATTACTTGATTGGTAGACCACTTACAGCCGTTCCGGAACCATCCCTTGAAGACATCCAAATTAATCGTCTGAAAAGATGGCAACATCTACAGAAGATGCGTGAGGATTTTTGGATGTCTTGGTCCAGAGATTATTTGTGCAGCCTTCAACCGAGGTCAAAGAATACCAAGACGACATCCAACCTTCGCCCAGGAATGGTAGTTCTACTGGAGGACAAAAATCAACCACCGCTTAACTGGAAGCTAGGCCGCATCATGCAGGTATTCCCAGGGCCAGATGGATTGGTCCGAGCCATCGATGTGTCGTCTAACGGAGTTACCTACCGACGACCGATCAACCGGATCGCAGTTTTGCCGATTGAGGACAACGAGCCACCAACCCTGAGTGATGTTGAATCTACGAGTCAACCGGGCGGAGTATGTTCCGTGCGAAACAAGCTATAGTAGCTTCCAAAACACAACGCAAACGATCGTCATTCAAACCACCCATCGTGGCAACAACGCACTCCAGGTAGAATTTTAAGGACACCGAACGAGAAGGGAGAAGCACTATATACTTCTCTTCAACATGCTGCTGCCTGCTGCTCGCCGTAGCGCACGGCAGGCAAGTATATAGGACCAAAAGTAGCAAAATACGATAGGACGACTGCTATAAAAGCGACACAGCCAGCCAGCGTTTTTTGAGTATTATTCCGACCACCATCCAAGTTACATCCAGTGAAGTAAGAAGGCAATCTGTAGAGAAATAGTGAACTAGTTAGAATAAAAGTAGTGTTAAGGTGATAATTTGATTAGTGTGTTGAATCTTTCAATCCGAACGAAATACAGTCCACTTCCAACCCACCGGAGTTGGCCACGGTAAACGCGCCAACACTGTGTACGTTTAAAATATTTTTTTCTGCGTGTTCGAATGAAAATCGGCCATTGAATGTGAAACGTCATTTCAAATAAATGGACCGTACATAAATAATGATACAATTTGAAAGGGACCGGGGCTAATCACAAATTACGTCCCCATGGTGACTGAAACAAACACGAGTGTTCAACGATGGCTATTACCATACACAGCAAAAAAAGTTGTTGAATATTACATCGAAACTGCTGCAACCAGGTCAATCCATCGGTTGTGTAATATCACATTGTACACGTTAACCAGCGTAAACACATTAATGTGTAAAATTTCACACATTTCGTGAAAAAAGGGGCCTACTCATAAAATGTGTAAACTGCGTTTACACATTTATGTGTAAACCCAGCAAACGTCAAAAGAAGTGTATTTTTTACACATTTTTCAAGAATGGTTTTTACAGCAAAATGTGTAAAAAGTAATCATTTCTAGATCTTAAATGTAATGGGTGGCATTGTTTTTTATCAACTTCAGAATATTCTTATTTGTGTCAATGGTAAAATAAAGATTGCTCGATTATTGTATATATTTTATGAAAAAAAGAAATGCCATCAACAAAAATAAGTAGCGGCACCGGAGGTGTAGTGGTAAGCGTGATTTCTTGGTGATTTCCTCTCAATCCCAGTCGACGCTGCCGGGATGTTCTGAGGCACAACATCTCTGATCGCGCCGAGGATCACGCCTTCCTTTGGAAGGAAAGTGAAGCCATTGGTCTCCGGTTCATGAGTTGATGGGTCGATAGGTTGGGTCCAGGTATGGGAGCTTCCTACATGGCGTCGGTAGCATTAGTACTCAGTACGGAAAACAAGATCGACGAAAAACAAAAATCAGTATATGAAGTATATAAACTAAACTAAAACTAAAAGCTATGAAAAAAGTATTTAATCACCGTTACCCTCTAGCATGTCCATCGTTGCGCACTGTCCAGTTTGGACCGTAGTTACTTCATTTTCCTGCTGTTCTTCACTGAAAATTAAGGAAATGGCGTGCGTCAACAAAGCAGGATGCAGAAAAGTTTGATGTTTTTTTTACCCATTAATGAGTATAAAAATACACATTTTTTGAGTGGCACTACATTCTCAAAATGTGTATTTTTTTACACATTTTAGGATCTTCAAATTTACACATTTTTTGACAGCTGCATATAAATATAAAAAATGTGTATTTTTTTACTCATTTATGTGTTTACGCTGGTTACCGTGTACGATGTACATCGATTTTGCGAACAAAATTACATCCATTGATGTAAAATTGTATCTGCTTTTTGCTATTACATCATTTTTTCATACATCAGCTTGAATTACGTTGATCGATATTACATTTTTTTTGCTGTGTACACAGAAAAAAAAAGTTGTTGAATATTACATCCAAACTGCTACAACCAGGTCAATCCATCGGTTGTGTAACATAACGTTGTACGATGTACATCGATTTTGCGAACAAAATTACATCCATTGATGTAATATTGTATCTGCTTTTTGCTGTTACATCATTATTTCATACATCAGCTTGAATTACATTGATCGATATTACATTTTTTTGCTGTGTAGAGCTATTACCAACAATCAATACGAAACTAACGATTTCAAATTGGCTCACTACTTGACTAGCCTATTGGTCCCAAGCAAATCGACTAACGTACCCCATTCTAGTATAAATTCCAGTACTACACTATGTTTGTTTTGATTCGCTATGAAAGTTTGACAGATAAAATGAGGGGTTAGTGGATTTTCCTATGTTTCGAGGGGTGAATCGATTAGCTTGTGGCCGAAGATAGTACGCTCGTTTCTTCGGGACCTTCTGGTCTTAGAGTTACCTCTATGCTTTTACCGCGGTGTTTCGGTGTTTTCGTTAGAACCGTATTTGAACCGAAAATAGGAGAACTAGAAAACCGAGTAGAAAACTGATGATGGTACCATAATTTTGCACGGCGAGGTATGGGAGAGTATTATTAAAAAAAAAACGCCTTTATTTAACGAATAAAGTATTTTCTATAAATTTGGTTGTGCATACGAGGTTAGAAAAGTTCAAATCTAATAATCTAAACGAAAACTAAGAAAAAAAATAAATTTTAAAATCATACGTTTATCAGATAGCTTTTGAGGTTTCTTCCCCCGTAGCAGCTTTTAAAAAGTGACAAATATTTTTTTTCGGATAATAAATGCTTTTCAAGATTTCTTTCCTATACCTCAACGTGCAAAATTTTGAGACCATCATCATTTTTCTATTTCTCTTATTCGCCACGAGCGCTATCGTTAGATCGCCAATCGCCGATCGTGTGTTTAAGTTTCGATTTCACTATCGTGATTGTGTTTGGTCATGTTTGATAGTTTATTCCCAACAAACAATTTTAGCTGCAACTCAGCTTGTACAGCCAAACACTAGCTGAATAAGGCAAATTTTGGCTGTATAAGCCTCGGTATAAGCTAGTCTGCAGCTAAAATTGTTAGTTGTGTTGTAGTTTAGAATCGGTAAATTTCGAGAAGCGTGGAAAGTTTTAGTATTGATGGGTTTTATTTTATCAATTTCTGTACCCAAGAAATGCAACGGTGGAGCTGTGACTCGATCGCGCGGATGTATTATTAGGTTTTTGCGATGTGCATTGCATTTGTGCACAGCGTGACTTGGAAAAGAAAAGTGATATTTAGTTATTGTGTGGTTGGAACCAGGCTTGCTTCCACTCACTTGCTATAAAAACATGATTTTCTGAATTTTGCAATCATTAGATGTTATAATCATATTTTATACTTGTTAGATACAAAAAGAGGTTGAAAGGCAAGTGTTTGACACATGAAACCTGTCAAATTTGCTTTCAGATAGTCACAATCAGCGATTTTACGACTAGCGAGCGCTCACTCTGAGTGAACGCTCACGAATCATAAGATCGCTGATTGTAACACTCTGGTAGCGAAATTGACAGATTTTATGAGTTAAACACTTGCCTTTCAACCTCTTCTTGCATCTTACAAGTACACAATATCATTATAACGTCTAATGATTTCAAAATTCAAGAAATATTTTTTTTAATTCAAGTGAGTGGAAGTAACCCTGGTTGGAACCGCTGGAGGAGGAATTGTTTAAAAATGACTAGAGAAAAATAAGCATCGGGAATGCGCTCCCGGATATATTAATTTGGTGAGTACGTTCCAGTTGAAGATTGTGCTTATACATTTCTCGATTGCATTTTCGAGGGGACGTGTCTGCTTTTGTGAGCAGTGCGTTTGATGGTCGGTTTGGTGTGGCTGGTGGCTCGCCCGTGCGTCCTGGCGCCGTTATCAGGTAGGGGAAAATTTCCCCTCTCTGATGGTGGTGTTGGCATGCGTGGGTGGGGTGCCGGTTGCACCGGATTGGGGATCGGATGCATTGTTTGCGGGAGCGGATGCGTCCCTTCGGGGGAGTAATCGAGATTTATTTTCATCGTTCCCATTTGTCAGAGGGATGACCTCGGTCGCATGATGCATGTTCCTCGGGTTTTTACGGTTAGGTGTCTACGAATAATCCATTATGATTTTTTTTCATCTTGAAGCATGATTCATTAAGAACATAAATGTCGCGATCGAACTTAGCAAGCTTGGCACTCGACCGATTAGCTTTTGATGTGTTGTTAGGTGTGTCCTTAACAAGATCATGAGGGTCGTGGTTGAAGACTGACTGTAGTCACGGCGGGTCGTGATGGATTGTGGGGTTTGGTGGTTTTGACGACTAAACATGAAGGAGAAAACAGTCGTTTTACAACGCAATAGAGTTAGGTCGAGATAGCTTAAAAGATTTGAAATATTTTTACACTGGTAAAATCGTCAAGCGTGAAGTAAGGCCGTGGCCAGGGTAGACAAAAGAATCTTATTATTAATTATTATTTCTTGCGTGAGTCGCATCGCGTTTCGCGTCTACCCTGGCCGTGGCCTAAGGGTACGGCCAGGGTAGACGCGATTCGCGACCAATTCAAAAGAATCTTATTATTTATTATTATTCCTTGCGTGAGTCGCATCGCGTCGCGTCTACCCTGGCCGCGGCCTAAGGGGCACGGTAGCTCAAAAATGTGAATGTTTTATGGATCCTGTTCCACACTTAGGTGGCGGCCAAGACACACTTAGGTGGCGGCTAGGACTCACGCAAGAAATAATAATAAATAATAAGATTCCTTTAAATTGGTCGCGTCGCATCGCGAATCGCGTCTACCCTGGCCGCCACCTTAGGCCGCGGCCGGAGTGGACGCGACGCGACCAATTCAAGAGAATCTTATTATTTATTATTATTTCTTGCGTGAGTCGCATCGCGTGTCGCGTCTACCCTGGCCGTACCCTTACGTAAGGAGCAAACGTCGCTTAAAAGCAGAATTTAATGAAGGCATAAGCGCTTTTTCGTAGCTTTTTTGTCTCCAGGTTTAAAAGATCATCGGTAGTAGAGGTTTATTCTTGTGTAAAGGGCACCACCGTGGAGTTTGAGTTTGAATAAATCCCAGGTCCTATAATATTATTATTATATATTCAATGATACATATTTAAAACAGAATCAAAACACAAGTGGAAAAAGCAATTAACCATTTTATTTTTCCAGGAGAGAAAATTACATTACTTGTTGATATATTTATTTTTATGCTTGTAAATACTTATTTAATCAGATTCGAAATTTGAGTGATGAGGGAGCCTATTGTGTTCGCGAGTCCTCCGTTTAGGCTGGATTCATTGATTTAAATCTTTAAGTTTAATTTCAGCTCTTCGATGATGGAACATTTTTAGATTAATATTATAATGATTCACTATTTTTAGCCTTCGTTCAGGAAAATGTGAGATTACAATTTTTTCATGCATGTTAATTGCCCAAATAACCTCGATTTTTCTGACTATTGATTCATTATGAAAGTTTACCCATATTTTTTAAAAGCATTCCATATTGCGTTAAGAAACTCCATGGTAAATAATAAAGTGTTTGTTTTAATTCAAATAAAATATCAAAAGTTTAAATCAGTTGAATGTATTGAGGTTAAATAAAATTGTATTTTGTAATACTTGTTTATTTTACATTATTTTATATATTGGATGACTAATTTACTATACTTTTATTTCACATATTTAAAATCTCATTATATCATTATAACTGTAATCTTCATTTCTAGAAAATAGTTGTCCTGCAGATCCTGAAGGACCAGAAGGTTTACCAAATAGTATATTATTGTTATTTACCTTTTATTTTATTGTAATATAATATGATCTGTGGTTTTAGAATTTGGATTACCCAGAGAATAAATTGTATTTAAATTGTTTTACCTTTGCAGTTTTGCTATTTCAATAATTATTCATGGATACTTGTTTTTATAACTCTTGTATGATTGAGGTTATTTGCTCAATTATTTAGCAAATTGATTTTTTACTCAAATTTTGGATTCATTAAATAGGCGAAGTTGAGTTCAATCAAACCATGCAATTAAAATATTCATATGTAGCTTGAGTTTAAAGAAATTGAGTGACTAAAATCGAGGTTGTTTGTATTTTGTTATATTTTATTAATTATATGTCGACGAGATGGAAACGGAATTATGACGTCTGTGTTTGAAGGAGATACCTGCGATGTATCGAAAAAGTCTACGAGGAGGCCGGTTGATGTTGGTGCAGCTCCACTTGGTTATTTGGGGTGAGATCATTCCTTTTTATTTATTTATACAGTAACCCCTCCCTATCGTTCGGACATCAATTCAGCTTATCGTTTACCAAAATGAATCCTGCCGCAAACTCTACCCTCTAACCCAACACCCCAGTAACTCCTCGTGGAAGTGCAGAGGATTTCTCGGCTTCCATCAAAGCGAGTGTCACGTCAACACATTCCTACCCATTCCTTTCTTGACCTGCGGCCGGCGCTGGTATTGCCTAGTTTGATACCACCCGTTTTTACACATAGAGGATGATTGCTAGTCCCAAGCATCGTCTATTGGTTCTTTGTGTAATTACAGCTTATTTGGCAATAACAGAGTAGGAACGTGGGCGGTCAATCATGCTCATGCTCATGCTCAATTCAGTTCTTACTATTACTAACCGGTGGAAACTAACGATTTTAAATTGGCTCACTACTTGACTAGCATATTGGTCCCAAGCAAATCGATTAACGTACCCCATTCTAGTCGAAATTCTAGTACTAAACTATGTTTGTTTTGATTCGCTATGAAACTTTGACAGATAAAATGAGGGATTTGTGGATTTTCATATGTTTCGAGGGGTGAATCGATTAGCTTGGGACCGAAGAGAGTACCAGAGCTGAGCCAATAAGTTGAGCACGTTTCTACGGGACCTTCTGGTCTTAGAGTTACCTCTATGGCACCATGACTGAGCCAAAAAATTTAGCACGTTTCTTCAGGACCTTCTAGTCTTATAGTTTTTTTTATGGAATAAATCTCAAACTCTATTCCTATTTCATGCAGCAATTTTACCTATCTATATCTGCTACGTCGCAAACTTAGGGAAGTCCCTCAGAGCTATGTTGCAATTCTATTCAAAATTAACTAGGGATTCTCCTTAAACTACTTCAAGAGGAAATTTTCATTATGTCGAAAGTAACATTCGCACCGATTCGAGAAAAATATGTTTTAACTGAAAAGTAATAATAGCATTGTTTAACATATCAAGCCAGAAGTTAATCATACAAAGCAGATCGCTAGCTTGCATGCTAAAAAATACTGATATTTGAGTCAAAAGTTATTATACGTCTTTTGGTGGCCCCAATGTTACTTAAGTCAAAGTGTATTTACCAGGATATTCGGGAGAATTATCAATCACATCTCTTGCAGCCCATTCATCATTTTAGGACCACCGAAATCATCTTAGCAACAAACAATTAGATTTATTCACTTTAATAATACGAAAGCGAAACGACGAATGTACACTTTCTACGGGTTTCTCTGCTCTGTTACTTAAGACAAACGGCATCTCCATAGAAATCCGGTGACTTAAGTAACATCGAAAAATATTTTGATAAGAAGGTGATTACGTCAAAAATCAATTTGACTGGTAAATAAATTTAAAAATGGGATGTGATCCTATGTTCTGACAGTATACATATTGTATAATAGCAGGAGCATTGATTGCCTCTGATAGCTCGATTTTGTTTACCTTTGTTACTTTCGATGTACTGAAAATTTGCTCTTGACTTATACAATCTCCTTTCAATTATCTAGGAATTATTATCAGAATATCCATAGAATCCTAATCAGAAATACATAGGCTGCCCAACGTGGTCTCTTGATCTCAGCAATAATATTATTCTAGTCCGATTTCACTATGAATTTTATAGCGAATTTGTTTATTATCGGGTGAAACCGAACTTTTTGTCAGTGCGAACCTGAACCTGAGGTAGGTTTTAAAAACAAATGATCAAACTGACGTTTGTCAGAAAACAAGCAGAGCCGATCTTGATACTCGATCCAGGTTGGAACTGAATAATAGATCAGTGCACGGTCCCTAACCTCACTTTTTGCTCCCTATCATTTTGCTTCTGAGTAAAAGAGATAGCAACGAATGGGAGCCAAAACAAACCACCCAAAACTGTCAAAACTTACGGGTGAGAGAAGAGTGCGGCAAATCTTCGTGAACTGATCAATAAACAAATTCGCTATTAGCTCAGAATGTATGAGAAATAAACAAAATGCATAAAACATGTTTATCGAACATAGGATACAGCCATTTAAAAAAGCAAGCTTATGTCGTTTTCGTTTTTGCGGTGTAGCTACACCGGTGCTACACTGCCGTACACCGAAATATTTTAGGGTGTAGACATAGGATGCACCTTTGTTTACAAACAACTGATGTTGAGCTGTCAAAGACTCGTGCTTATTCCTGCTTACACTACACCAGTGCTACACCGCAAAAACGAAAACGACATTAGTTGGGCAGGCTCGTTAAATGCATAACATTCGAGTAGATTTTAGGTAATTTAAATTAAAGTATAATTTCTAACAATTACTCGAGTAACCTTTTTATAGTACGGAAAGTTATGGACTTTTACACCAAGCATATATTTTAATGTGAATCGCTATAGAAATAAAACAGCAAGGTTATCTTCCATTTAATTCCACTTAGTTTTGGTATCCATGACAGATACGTATTTCGACTACAGTGTGCAGTCTTTATCAGTGTCATTCCCACTAAAGAACTTATCAAAATCTAACCCCCTTAGCACATTGTAGTCGAAATACGTATCTGTCATGGATACCAAAACTAAATGGAATTGAATGGAAGATAACCTTGCTGTTTTATTTAGCATTCCGCTAACAACCCAATTTCGTTACTTCGCTATAGAAATCTTGTATCTGATTGATGTGTTGATAATTTCCAAACTTCAATAGCGCAAATATCATAAGCTCACACAAAACATACAACAATAAAACTCACATTTCATGGAAGAAATTTCATGAACGATTTTCGCATAAGAAGTGGTCCTAAATCATGAAGGTGGACATTGGCCAAATTTGGATTTTTCAGATATAATTCTAAATAGGACCTAGATTATTTAATACTCTAGTAACCTCAAGTCCGTGCTCTTTCACAATGTTTCATTGTGATTAATCAACACTCAAAGGGGTAAAATATAAAATTTGGGGTAAATTTGAAAGAAAGGGAACTTGGAGTGTAGAGCGCACTGCCCACTGGACGATTCTGAAGCCTGGCCAAGTGAGTGGGGTATGGGTTCATTTGATTGAACGTCATTTCCAATGTATATATTTATAACCATTGGCATTTGAGATAAGACACAGATAGGATGCGGAGGGCCCGCTTAGGAGGAGCGTAACCCATGTTATGGTTTCCATTTATTAAATAGTTCAGATAGGCTAGAAATGACAGGTTTATAATGAGAGAATGTACCATATTGGGAAAGCATAATTTTCATAGGGTTCAGAGCGGCTGAGCTGTTTTTTTGAAAGCTGTTTTCTGAAAGCTGAATAGAGGCAAATAAAATAGGGAACACAACACCATGACCCAAACGACTAACCAACGCATGCGGCTCACACTTAACTTGTTCTATTTCTTTCTTCCCCTCATGTACCAATATTACCTAACTGAGAACAAATGGGAATACGGCCAGATTTTCAATAGGAAGAAGGAAAAAAAGCGAGAAAACATGAACAAGAAGAGAGTAAGTAGTCAGAAAGGATTAGGCCATTTGGAAACAGCCAATTTATACTGGACGGAACTGGTAAGTAGGATAAGAATTGTAAAAGGTGTGTGCTTGCATGATTTACCTATAAGCCACATGAGAACCTCATTTCCTTCAATTACTACTCCATTGCAGCACACTCCTAATAATGATCACTAACATTCATATAGTTTCAGCATTATCGACATTTATAAGCAAAAGGTGAGTTGTAAGGTACAATTACCATACATAGATATAACCCAACAAACAATTTTAGCTGCAGACTAGCTTATATAGTTAAAAATTAGCTGTATAAGTCAATTTTTGGCTGTATAAGCTAATCTGCAGCTAAAATTGTTAGTTGGGAAGTTAATGCACCAGAACCTGGACGGACACGAGCCTACCCAGGGGAGGACCCGGATACGACCACCCATGTGTGTCTAGAGTATCGCACGAGCTGACGAGTGCAACGGGAAGGACAGTAGGTGTATAGACTAGGGGGTTAGTTCCTAGATAAGCCAACTTAGCGGTTGGCACAACCTATACACTGAACAATTACAATTACAATTACAATTACAATTACAATTACAATTACAATTACAATTACAATTACAAATAAGTGGTCCTAAATCATGAAATCTTAAATCATTAAAATTTTAGTGCATGTATTTTTTCTTGAATAATTTGATATTTTGAAAATAAGATGTTCGATAAATCTAGGATTATCTGGAATATAATTAGAACATCTGAAAATTAACGTAATCTGTCTATGTATCTGGAAAGATGTATTTAGTAATTCAGATAAATCTGGAATACTGGCAACGATGCACTTGATAGTTACTGCAATCAAGCACATTTTTTGGTTGATAAAAACCATAAAGTTTGTTTAATTTTCAAAAAACTTCTATTTTATATTGATAAACAATTGTTGTTGTAACCCCAAACAAATCTTGCATCAAATCTGATTCTAGTGTTTAAAACCAGATACTAGTCCGTCACACACATGTTTGGTTTGCAGTATATTCTCTCAAAGACGTAGTCGTACCAACCGGTGGAAACTAACGATTTTAAATTGGCTCACTACTTGAATAGCCTATTGGTCCCAAGCGAATCGATTAACGTACCCCATTCTAGCCGAAATTCTTGTAATACACTATGTTGGTTTTGATTCGTTATGAAACTTTGACAGATAAAATGAGGAGTTCGTGGATTTTCCTATGTTTCGAGGGGTGAATCGATTAGCTTGGGACCGAAGAGAGTACCAGAGCTGAGCCAAAAAGTTGAGCACGTTTCTATATACGGGACCTTTTGGTCTTATACCCCGTTCACATTACAGCCTATATCACGTAATATAGGCTGTCTTGCAATGAGCACTCATACATGGGATTTCCAGTGAAAACTAGATGTATTAGTGTTCATGATATACGTGATATACGCTGTAATGTGAACGGGGTATTAGAGTTACCTCTATGGTCGTACTAGGCGCCTAATACAAAGGTGCCATAAAAGGAAGAAGTGTTAGTTTTTGTTTACTAAGACTATTGTGTATGGCAAGTTTTGCTATAATCAATCCTCCTGGGGTTTATTCGCGAAATTTTCATCACTTGCGTAGGAAATCAATTTGCCAAGGCATTTGTGACCAGCATACACCTTCTGATCGTATGATCGTATCCACCCGTAAACTTTTTTGTTTTGGCAAAATAGTGAACTTTTTATGAAAATTAACGGCAAATGACTCACCAATACTAGCAGACCGTGAGTTCTTGACCACCTTTACATCTATCCATCTAGGTAGTCGTAGTGCTATGCCAAAATGCAGCTGTAAGTTGTGGGCATGGGGGGCAATATAGGCGAGGAGGTCGCCGGGGGGGGGGGGGGGGAGTGCGGTTTTAGAGCAAATTGTAAACAAACTCGGTCGCTGTCCCATACAAAAATCCAACATGGCTGAATCATGAATTTGACACATAAGAACACCTATATGTAGTCACCTTGGTTGTGGGTGCCTATATCAGCGTTGCCAGATATACCGATTTATCGGTATTTATACCGATTTCCGAACTAAATACCGATATACAGATAACGTTCCTAAGATTACCGATTTTTGAGGTTTTATACCGATTTTTTAAACAATCAAATTATTATTTGAGTAAGTTTCGATAAATTAAAGAATGTTTCAATAACTTCTGTTAAAATTCAAAAACCCGGTCCAGCGAACTCCAGTGACCTTAAGGAAACATCATAAATATTTTGGATACATCACAAGTCCAAAGAATTCTGGAAAATTTAATGGTTTTCAGGACAGTTCCATTAGTTTCAGGAGAATAGAGACTATTGAGAGAACTTTAGGAAGCTCCGAGAACATCAGGACAGATCAATAAATTTCAAGAAAATCGCTGAAATTTAAAGGAGTTCCGAGAAACTCAGGCAATTTCCGAAAACTTCAGCAATGTTCCGAGGGGCTCATGCAAATTTAAAAAACGTAAGGGAAGTTACATGAACATTAGCACATTGTGAGAACATTTTATGGAAAGTTCCATGCTTATTAATGGCAATGTCGATAACTTTTAAAAATTAGAAAAATCGGGAAGATCAGAGAACTTTAATGCTGATGTTACAATAAATTAAAAAAAATTGTGAGAGCGCCTTAGAAATTTCGTAATCTTCAAGAAATTCTAGAGACCTTCAAAGTTGATTAGAGATATTCCGGTAGTCTCATCATAATCCAAGTATTTCAAAGATGATCAGAGTACTTCAAAACAGCCCTATTCAATTAAGGAAAATTACAATAACTTTAAAGGAATTCCGAGGAATTATGGAATATTCCTAAGTACATTTTAGGAATGTTCCAAAAACTTCAGGGGCATTGCGGGGTCTTCAGGGATGTTTTATGACCATTTGGAAAATTTTCTGGATCATTAGAACATCCCCAAGAGCTCTTTCTTCCGGAATTATGTCGACTGTTCCGTTAGCGCTCTGGCTTCCAACTTCCTCCAGATTTTTTTTCCAATCTACATTAAGAAGTTTCTGCCAGCGTCTCCAGGAAGTTTCTCCCGTCTTCTCCAGGAAGTTCAATTAAAATTCTCCCAGAAATTTCTTTAGTCTAGTTCTGGAATTTTGTCCAGTTGGTTTTTTTACTTCTATTTGAAGATTTTTCCGAGCTTCTGGTTTCCCTTGGAAATGGCTACTTCTGGAACTTACTTCTGATTTCCGAAACTTTTCTGCCTTCCTTTGAATGTGAAATCTGAAAGTTTCTTTAAATTATCGCCAGAAGATTCTCAATTTATGTCTTGGAAGTTCCGCGGATGTTTCTGCGACTTCTCTCAGAACTTTCCTCAAATTTCCTCCAGGAGAGCTTCTTTCTTCTTTCTCTGGATGGCCTCGGAGGCGAACCAGCCTAAGGCTGAAAGCCTCCTAAATAAAGCTAAATTAATTAATTAATTTCTCTGGATGTTGTTTTCAGCTTCCTCCAGAAGCTAATTCAAACATTCCCCAGAATTTTCTGCCGGAATGTTTCGATCATAGTTCAAAAGTTAAAATTTTCGCTTTCAGAAACGGTAAAAATATAAAATTAATTAAAATAGTAAATACCGATAAATACCGATTTTTTAAAACCTTTGATACCGATAAGCTTTAAAACATTCTGGCAACGTTGGCCTATATATTTATATATTATATATATATTTTTAAGTTAAAACCGTTAAAATCGTACACGGTTAGAAAAAAGTACCCAAAATTAAGTTCTTTTCTACTTATCTCGGCACTATAGAGATTTTCACGTCCGGTTGTATTGGTGCGATATGTGTAAGCGTGTTAGTGAATATCCGAGGAAAATACATAACAAATCGATGTCAAACTCATTTTGACAGATCTACTTTCATACATTTTTTAGGTTAGCCAGAGGAAAATAATAAACAACTTTACACCACAAACGAAGTGACAGACGCCTAACTGGCGAAGTAATCAATTAAAATAATGTGGTTCGCTGTAATAGAATTTTCTTAGAAGCTTGTGCCATCATCCACCACTCAAAGTTGATTTTGTGTACAATGATTCTTTGACAGTGTTCAAAGAGTGTATCATTTTGTCATTTTTTTATGCATTTCAGTTTTGAGTAGAGTGAAAGAGATAGAACCAAAACATTCTAGTACACTTGGTGAAAATGCTAGTTCAATCCAGTAGTAGTGTTGCCATGTGGTACAATCCAGTAGTAGTGGTGTTGCCATGTGGTACACTGAAAAATTGCAATAGCAGGTTAGTCACCAAAGTTTTCGAGCCGCTCCGTCTGTCACTTCGTTTGTGTTTACACGGTGTTGCTCCCGCTAGTGTGCGTGCGTTAAACGTCACTAATCTCTATAGTGCAGGAACCTAAAGTAGGTAAAGCGGGTCAAAGTAATTTTCATTTACTTGTGTGCAGTTCGTATGGAATTTTCCACTGGTTTTTTAACCAAAAGTAAGTTAGTTGTACCCAAAAGTAAGTTAATATGATTATACTCAACGTTGGGCTCCCACACTTTACTACCCCTGTTGGGTGGTTTTGCTCCTCCGTTTTTGACAACCTTAGAAGGAGAAAAGGAGACAAACTAGTCAAAAGTAGGTAAAAGTGAACTGGCCGTTGGGTACTTTTTTCTTACCGTGTATACTTGAAAGACATGGACTGCCGTTATACGCATAATACCCCGTTCACATTACACCCTATATCACGTAATATATGCTGGCTTGCAATGAGCACTCATACATAGGATTTCCAGTGAAAACTAGATGTATGAGTGCTCATTGCAAGACAGCGTATATCACGTGATATAAGCTGTAATGTGAACGGGGTATAACTGTCCCATGTTCTATGCAATCATTATGCACCGTGGGACTCTTATGCGTATAACGGTAGTTGAGTGCATGTCAACAACCGTCGATTGAAAAGGATTTCTTTCACGTGTTATGCAGAACTGAATTTGCAGAATTAGATTTTATTGAGTAGTTATTGTTTTTTTCTTACATTGATAATAATTACATGATAATCAAACATTATCTGATATTTTTTTTTAATTCTATGTTTACAATTTGATTTTTCAGAATGACTTACATATTTATTTGCGTTAAAACATGTGTTTTTGTGTATCTCCTTTGATTTCCATGAAGAAAGTTTGAAGGTTGCTGCATTGAGAGCACGACATGTGTGTTTGTGTATGTGATTTGACGAGTTAATTTGGAACATTTTTGTTTTCAATTTTTGAATATTTTCGTTTCGGTAGCTGTTACCTTCGATTCACAACAAAATGGTCATGCTTGTTCTGTTGGTTTGATACGCTATCGTTGAGCAGAGCTTTTGAAGCCAATAGAGTTAAAAAAATATTCTGTACAGACAGTTGCATAATTGTTTGCTCTCTGATATGAGATCTATGTTTCATGCTGATGAAAATGAAAAAGATTTGCGCGATCGTATCTGTTTGGGGTTGTGTGTTTGCAATATTGAGTGATGTGCTTTAACTGTGTTGCATTTGTAGCTGGCGAATATTTATTGGTTTCAATTCGCAAGTTAACCTAACGAATCCGCTTGCTTTGATTTGTCTTATAGTAAATGCTTTTGTTATTAAAATTTTGTTTTATGAATTCTAAAACCTGAGGTATATCGTCATCTTTTGTTACAATTCTATTTTCGTTTATTGTTAAATATTAATGGAAATTTCATTACCTAAATCAGACAAAGAGCTGTTAATATCTATGACATGTTTAAATGTTTGATTTACTTTTAAAATATTTTTTCTATTATTTCTCTGTATTCTTGTACTGTCTGAAAGGCAGCTCGGTTGCATTTGAACTGATAATTTGTCTAAATTTTGCAGCTTTGTTTTGTGACGCTGTTGTTGGCATTGTCGTATATGTCTGCTTTTATGTGTGATTTTGTATTCCTGGGTAGGTTCACATTGTTTCTTCTTCACTGGGATTTGATGAATAGTTTTGTTGTTCAAATTTTGAGGCTTAACGCTGATTGGGAAAGAAATACGCAAATATCATCCAATTCTCACAATGAAATTTGAAAATTATTCATACCGCCATAGGTGCATGTAGGTATGTGATTTATCATACAATAAAGAATTAGTACGATATTAGTTGCTTGGCAACTGTCGTTTTGTAGTTTGATAACCCGTTTAGAAAATTAAGTTTAAACTTAAATCAAGTGGGTGGCAATACTCCTTGTATTCAACCAAGGTAAGTGTCAATCCTAATAATCATTCATCTTAGTATGATGTGTGTACATGTGCTGTGTTCCAAATTATTCGCTTAGATAATGATACAAGGATCTTAACAATTAGATTGCTCCGTTACAATTAAACCTTCAATTCATCTCACTCTTATTACTATATTAATCTGTACGAATCTCTTTCTTTTCTTTTGACACATGAAACGCATTTACACTGGTTACATAATGAGAATCACGCAATATGGCTGTATCTGTGTGTTATCTTCATTTTGTGGTGTTGTGCATCTCAGCTGGATACGCATGTATTTGCCAAATGATAATTGGAAAAATACAATTGGATCGGCAGCTGCTGCTGTTATGTCGAAATGATTTTTCTCGAATTGTATGAAAATAATATTTAACTAGTGTACAGATGTGATGGCGGTTCATGAATACCGCGGGTTTTGCTTTTCTTTGTAATGATTCGTATCTTTTTTTCTGTGTTATTATCTATGCAACTTTTAAAATTAACAGAGTCTTACAGAACTACAAACTATCAGCATATGAATTGTTGTGTCTTTAAATAATCATTTTCCTCCTCTTATTTATTTTTTACATTTATAAATTCGTATTTTGCTTAGTTTTATTTATTAAATTAAATGACACTTTATATTTAAATTTGTATGATTTATTTTAAATCCTTTTAAATGTAAAACATTAGTTTAAAAGTTATAATACTGAGTTTTATTTAAATTTTATTATTTTTATTAAAATATGATTTCTTTTTTTGTTGTAAAAAATGTAAAAGTTGAGCCGAGATATGTTTGAAAGATATTTTTCAATAATTTTGATGATGTCTGATTCTCTTCCATAGTAGAACATTTAGCGACAATAGAGTTTTTTTTTGTAGTGGACCTATTGTATGTTTGTATACACGTTATTCATTACTTATTTATTGTAGGTGAGGTTTAACTTATCTGACATTTAGATGGATTGCTTGAACGCGCAAAAGAATTTGAAAAATTGCCCCAGAGAAGGCCAATCTTCTTTTGGCACAGCGTTTGTAACGAATTCGATCGATTTACGAATATGTTCCCAATTGTACCTTGATCTGAGGCAATGATTCAAATTCAGTACCACGGATTTGTAGAAAAATAAACGTTTAGATATGCGGTTCACAAGGTATTTTTTTTGTTTGTTTGTTTGTATAATATCTATTTAAATGGCACATTCTGTGTTCAGTTGTTTTTTGTTTGTTGTGTTTGTCTGTTTGATTGATGCATTTTCTCTCTTTCTGTATCTGGTTGTTTTGTCTAACTGGCTCTGTGTGCAGTATTTATCTAAATTCAAACGAAAGGGATATAGTGTGACGTTCCATTTTTAAACAAAATTATCTTTGGCAGCCAAAATCACTTACAGTATTTTCGATTTTTTTTAAAGTTTCCTACACATTTTCCTTTTTAAAAATTTAGTTAATAATGATCTAATCAGTTCTTTTCAGTTTTAATAATTTTATAGCTTTTTCTTTCTATTACTTTCATCTACAAGACGGGATAGACAAAATAAGTAATATTAAAAATTATCTTTCTGTTAAAATTTACAAATCACAGTTCCATTTCTTTTAAGAATTCTTAAATTTAAAACGTGTATTTGAATTGATTGAAAACAAGAATGTCATTCCGTGATTTCAATCAGAGAACCAGCATATGAATGTGTTTGAACAAAATAAGTAAATTATATGTTGCACACGGATGCATATTACACTGCTCTACTTTGCCAGGATTGTTTTGTTTGTGCTAGGCATTCGAACAGATGTGGAAACCCTTTCGTTAATCGTTGACGGAGGTAGGATGTTATTTTCCGTATATTGACAATGACATATTCAAATGTTTAGATTGAACAAGCCTTCTATGTTCAAACATTGTTTATTATGTTATATTCCCAGATACCTTTGGAAAGCCAGTGATTTCAAGTGTAATGCCTTGTTCAGGCTAGAGCCCTTATAACAATGTTATAATAAATATCGATGCCTTTATAACATATTATAAATCCTCAGTCTGGCAAGTGTTTAAGATAGAAAAAAATCTGCCTTGCGAGCTTATAGAGTAAGTTGGAGCAAAACAACAGTTTGACTTTAGTTCGAAAATTCAAATATCTCAAAATGGCGATTCCTAATTTAAGGCTTACAACTTTCTCTTATAGAACCTTGATGAATTTACAGTTTATTCGTAGCTAGAATGATTTTTCTAAAGCGTGTTCAAAACGAACTTTTGCTGCTGCATGACGAAATATGACTATTACAATTTTTTTATTCAGATAATGCCGAACTTGACGAATAATGCAATATTCGTGAAAATAGTGATTTGCAATATGACTAACATTTTGACGGTGTTTATGACACCACTCCATTCGTGTTTCCTTAGAGTAAATAAACGCTTTTCAGACACATGTGAATGCTACATAGGATTGGGGCAAGACGCGAACTTTTGAACCTCGAGCTTGTGCCCCACCAAACATCTTCAAGAGACACGGAATCATGTTCTGAAATAAAATAACCATCCAATTTACAATTTATCGTGCCCTAAGCCTGCAAAAAGTTAGGGTAGGTGTACCAGTAATAGTGGTGTACATATAGTTGTGGTATGGCGATTATGAGAATAATGTTGAAAAACCAGATAAATTTATGTTTCTTCAGTAGTTCTTCTAAAATAACGTATATTTTCATACATGAAACCTGAAATTTCAATAAATTTACTTAAAATTTTAACTCCTTTGCACCTACAGTTGCGGCAGTGTTCCTATAATAGTGGAAAACGATAGAAACTAATGCGTTCCACTATTATAGGAACCAAAGTTAGCAACTACCACAACTACTGGAGCAGTGTTCCAATTAATCGATTAATTAATTATTGGTGATTTAAATAATTTAATCACAATGTAATATTTAGCTAGCAAAATAGAGACTGAAAGCTATAGATTGACATAAAAAGTTATTTGCATGTCGTTTATTTTTTTAAATAAATACATTGTCTTAGCCCCTCCACTATTGGCTCACCCACCCTATATGTCTGAGAAGTAAGAACGAAGGTTTTATATTTTCATCTCGTAGTACATTTTTCTCTGTAGGGTTTTTGATCTAATTTCCGGCCTACTAAGCACAACCCACGCTTTACCTCTCTTTCTTGAACGGGTTTTAACAATATATAAAACGTTTCTATCAAAGATAACTCCTAAATTTATTCCCCTTTCCATAAGTACCGTGGGGCCTCCCTTAGCTCAGTCGGTAAAGGCGCAGCTACAAAGCAAGACCATGCTGGAGGTGGCTGGGTTCGATTCCCGGTTCGGTTTAGGAATTTTTTGGGTTGGAAAATTTCTCGACTTCCCTGGGCATAGAAGTATGATTGGACTTGCCACACAATCATATCAATGCAAAAATGGTACAGGCATCGAAAGCTCTCAATTAACAACTGTGGAGGTGCATCTAGAAGACTAAGTTGAGAGCACGCAATAAGCTAATATGCGATATGCAATAAGCTTGAAATGCGAAGAAGAAGAAGAAGATAAGTACCGTTGAATTTGTTAAAGAGCCACACATTGTTGAGATATTGTTAAAAATCTAACACTGCTTTTTGATTCCAAATTCGTCCTACGAGTTTAAATTCCGTCCAAACGCATTGAAACGCCATTGGATTTTCTTCGTCCTACGGATGAAGATAGAAAAGGCGAGTTCTCTAGGAGCACTTCTTTTGTTTTGAGAACAATGAGTGTAAATATTCACACAACACACTCTAATAGGCTTTGTGTTGTAGCTTGTGAACTAACGCATCGGTACAAACGTATTACTGCTTTGTGCACGGTGAAATCATTGATGATACTGATGTTTTCTGCTCGATAGAACGGAAATGGACGATTACGACGAAGTAGCGCTCAACCCTATTAACCTTTCACAAAAATCAACGCTGTTGTGATATGTTGGTTAAAAGCTGTCGCTGTAAAAGATAATTCAAACAACTGTTTTTAATTTTGTACAGGCTTCGGAAAGCTCAAAACGAACTATTGTCTGCCTTATTTATTATGCATTTCTATGATTTTTTTATTAGTTGTGCAGAAGCGCTTATAAAACTACGGTTCTACATTAAATATTTTTGGTGTCTTCGGCGCACTTATTCCTTATTAGCCAAAGAATAAGTGTCCCGAAAATACCAAACAGATTTAACGTAAAACCGTAGTTGCGCACGACTTATGAATACAAAATTTCTTGCAGTGCGCAATACCTTTTCAATGATAACAAAGGACGGAGGCGAACCAGCCTAAGGCTGAAAGCCTCCTAAATAAAGCTAAATTAATTAATTAATGATAACAAAGGAGACGTCGTTCGAACGAAGTTTGACAGTTCATTTGCCTTATGTAGCTGGATTTTGTAGTTGCTTCTACACCCGAAATCTTCAAGTTCTCCTTTAAAATGCTGCACCATTAATACTACAATCAAAGGATTTTTTTTCCCTTGATTTGTTTTCCGTGCAAAAGATCAAAGTACGCAGTGGATTTACGTCCCGATATCTCTAAAGATGATTCTCTGAAAACTCTGCTTCCTTCTGATGACATGGATGCCTTTGGTGGTGATGTTTTGGGTGTCCTGAGGTCCACCCTTCGTCCACCTTTGACACTGTCTTCCTGTACCCTCGAAAACACCAGCTCCCCATGCTCTTAGGCTTACTTAGAAGAAGCGATAGTTGGTTGTTTTCTTCCAGCAAAAACAAAAAGCTTTGAATTTTAATCAGACTTCAAAGGATCTGGTAAAATATTTTGCGACCGTGAACGAGATTATGAAGGTGAGTCCAAACAAACTGGGCATTACCGTTGGTGACCATGTGCAGGCAAACAGGATTGAGCTTTTTTCGATGGAGTATCGCGTGTACATTCCCTGTCGGAATTTTGAAATCGTAGGAATTGTCAGCGAAGCGAGTATGACTCCTGAAAGGCCGGGTTGGTGTCTTAAAGAACCCTAACATAACCCTAAGTTGACTGCATTCTAATGTATTCAGTCTCCCTCGTTGGAATGAAGAAGGCCTACTTGTTTGTACCAAAGTTAATGAACTGAACAAAATGCTAGCAACTAGGGCACACTGCAGCGGTTTGTGTGAGGAGAAGCATACGGAGGATTCTTGTCGAGCCACCTCGAAATGTGTTTATTGTTTTTGAATTCCGCATGCTCCCGCTGATTGTCTGAGGTACAAGCAGCAGAGAGAAAAACTCGAGCGGTCTTTGAAGTGTTTCTTCTTAGAAGTCCTGAGAACTGTCGCTCCATCTTCCAGAATTAACTCGGGTAACATCCACTTTGACCTCCAGCGATCCAGGAATGGAAACCCTCGCGTATTGAACCTTGATTTATCTTGGAAAAATCATGAAGTAGCGGTAATGTTCCGAAAACCCATCCACTGGGTCTCACATCATTCGATTTTGATAGGAACTTTTCACGACATCCAGGTTCTTACAAGGCTTCAAATGCTTTAACTTTACAGCCAAATCAACATGATGTTATGTTCATGTTTTTTGGAACTGTGGATTACATTGTCGAAATGTTGAATATATCTGATTCCGTGAGGAATATCATTAGTTTGATGCTTCCGATGTTGAAAACACTTTTGATGCAACTAACTTTTAAGTGGTCATTGTTTTCGTCGATCATCAATTTTGATAGATAAAATTACTTAACAAGAATGTATTTTCATTTTGTTTGTCCGTGTTCCAAACTAAGTGTCTCTCATCTTTGTCCCAAACCATGCCCATTTTTAGTGTTTTTTTTGTGTGTTTCGGTAGAGTTTTATCGTCAACCATCTGTCCTTTCAAAAAAACTAAGAGCACTTATCCGTCACCGCAGTGCATCTCCCACGTTCAAATCGAATACTGCAATACAACGGCGATGGAGATAAAATATCAATCGCTTTCCTGATTAAATTTTCTTAGATCCCCTCCCAATCTGTTTATAAATTGTAGCCCGTAAACTCGAAAAAGCCACGAGTATTCGGCCCCTTCAGCTAACTCTAGTTTAAAGAAACATTGTAAAATGCATAATGAACTACGGCTCCGCAAAGCTACCGCGATTGAATTATTTAGGAAAAAACGGTTTCTGTGAATCTTCAATACTTGGAAGTAAATTTAACATGGATTAAAACAAACATGAAACTGAAATTTCCAACAACGTGTTAATTTGCCTATTACTTCAGTATAGCACTCTGAACTAAAACGTCAAATCCCATCGAACCAGAACGTCAAAATCGAAGACATGTTGGAATCAACCGAAATGTAGGGCTACTAAATTGAACTGAAATTTTGTCTTTTGACTGTTACTGAAATAAAGCCACCTTGAGCCGATTTCATCAATGTTATCGGTCTCACATATTCTCACTAGGGTCAAATACTGGAGCTAGGACCAAAACTGGGTAATCTACCATACTAAGTTTCTTTTTCATCAACATCCATTAAAAAAAAAGATATTTCAGCATGTGAACATGTTTGAAAGACTTTATTTACACGGTATAAATCTCCCGTGTAAAAAAGACCTGAGTGTATTAATAAACCGAATTTATATTAGCTGGTACACCATATAGTTATCAAAAGTTATATCGAAGATCTCTCAGTTCAAAGCTAATTAAATAAATTTTCTTAATTATCGCCAGATTTGATTAAACAGAAATCCAAACCATGTAGGTATGGTAGTCGCGAAAAATTTGGATATTGAAAGTTTGAGAACTTCAGATCAACTAGACACGGTACATTCAAATGTTTTCAATGTAATCATGTTGACTCCATCGACATATGCGAATTCATATTATTTAATTTTAATTTTTAATGTATCAGAAGCTAGTTTCTTATCACCTTTGCCATTAAAAGACTGTGTTCATCATTTGAAGCTGCCGTAGATTGATGTAAGTTTGCTCATCCCACAACATTAGTAAACTATACAGAAATAATGTCTTTGTGCTTTCCACGTCACTTCTTAGAGGCAAAGTTTTGGAGGTTTCTGGGAATAATAGGAATTGCGTCATATTTTGTGTTGAAATCGTTGAATACGACATGTGTCAGTGTTAAATAAAAACTGTAAACCGAGTCAAAAACACTACTAATAATTGGATATTTGACGTTAAGGTCATAACAGATTTAAAAAGAAGGAAGAAAACATATCCTAAGGACTGAATTTTGTTACAACTTAAAATGTGATTTTTGATTTTATCAATTTATTATATTGCACATTCGCCATCTCACACTCCATGAATTGTTTAAGATATGCTCCTTTGATTTGCTTCCTTACCGAGAATAAGAAAAAATCTGTCGAAAAGAGGAAGGAAAATCATAGATATGCTGGTAGTTGACGATCGCTGATCGCGTGTGATTTGACAACTCTTTAGACATGGACAAACTGCCAGTTATACTTATTGAATATTGTATACACTAAAAATGGATGACTTAGCTGCGTATGTTGTTTCCTGTTCCTCCTTTCTCCTCAGATGGGAGAAAAGGAAATAATTTTACTGTATACCTGGTGGAGGTTGCCCTAGCTCTGCGGCGAAATCGAAGAGATGTGGCCGCGGATGGCTGGAACCGTGAATACCTGAGTTGCTGTTGGTGCTTGATCCGCCGAGCACGTTCTTGATGGCCGATGTCTTCAGTAGTCGCTTTAGCATTCCACTCGACCCACGGTGCTGGAGGCTTTTGTGTGTCGTTAGCGAATTTTTCGTCCGATATCGGCGATGGCAGAATTCACATACGTACAGCGTATCGGATTGTTCATGTTTGTCTTGAAAGTGTCGCTTAAGTGAGTAGTAGCAAGAGAAGGTTCTTCGACAGTAGGGACATTCTTGCGGCTCATTGATGCCACCACTAGTGGGCGGTGGCATGCGCAGCGGTGTTAGCTGAGATGAGGACGCTGCCGAGACAGCACTTTGTTGTCCTGCTGGGTTTGGAGGGAAAACAAGTAAGATGTCAGATTTTAGAATTATCCTTGGTGCTCATAGGGGGTTTAATGTTTAGTAGTAAATTGGAAAGTTGCGCTAGAATACTGTTTTTCTTTAAGTTTTTTTTTTAAAGAAAGGTAATGGGAAGTAGAAAGTAGAAGTATTTTTATCCTTTATATAATGAACAGAACTAAAATAATCGGTGTGAACGAGAAACGAAAACGAGTATAACAATGAAAAAACAAAAGGAAAACAAGAGTAATCAACTTACATGCTGTGATCACCGAACATTAGAAGGCAATTAAATGAAAACAAAAAAGCAACATCCATCTGAAGAAATATTTCACTCGCTACAATGGCAAAGCAACAGCAAACGATTTCCGGTTTTTAGTTATTACTCATTGCGATCATGCTGCACGTGTGAACACTTGGAGGACACAAATGTCGTGAAGAGCACTCAGCTGCCGTGGTACGGTACGTACAGTAGAATAGTGTGTTCCAGGGAATGCTGAGTATTCTTACGATTTGGTTCCTGTATGAGCCGGGACACAAAATTAAACATTACTGCAAACACAATTCTACGAGTATGATGCGGACAAAGCGTAATCTTTCATTTGATCTCTGTACCTTTTTTACATTTTTTTACGTACTCTTCAGTTGGATAACACCGTTTATTTTATTATAATGTTCAGATGTGAAAGTATGTAGTTACTATAGCATGAGCAATGACGTGAAGAAAATGTGAAGATGTTTTTTTTCCCGGTAAAACAGATAGATAATATTTATCTGTGCCGAACTGCCGAGTCGTGTTCCCGCGAGTCATTGCTATACCTACCAGACTAGAATATCATACGAATTGGCTCCGGCACTTCGCCTCGGACTATCAATAGTTGAACGTCATGTTTCATGAAGTGAGAATCGTTGTTGTGCAACACAGAAAAAGGTTATACAAAGTACAAAAGTTATACATCAAAAGCATGCGATATGAACACAGAACACGTAACACAAAAATATACACAATTTCTGTTACAAATACTACACGAATTTCTTTTGATTATGATTATTCTTATGATAGAGCACATTCCAGCATCCCAATTGCACCCTAAACAGGCTACTAGTCAGCTTTTAACAACAGTAATACCAAATTTGAGAAGGATTTACGGTATCACACTTCGAATCACATCGATAAAACAGAGTGTGCTGTGGAGATTGCAAACAAAATGGCACTTTGCTCCTACGCTGAGACACAAAAGGGGAAGATTGGGTTGCTTTGCTGCACTTGCAATGTTCAAGATCATGATAAAGGGGTTAGTGGGAGGTAGCTGTAGCTGAAAGATTCCATAACTTTTGAAGTCAGGTTTTCGAAATGTTCAGGTATTGACTATTATATATTTAAATTAAGTAATAGGAAATTTCCGAATCTACTGTAGATAGCAACTATAGATTAACACTACGTAGTTGATATCAGGCATATCGTTTTCGGACAGAAAAACGGGTGCAATGCAGTATAGATACTGAAGAAAGGGGATAAATGCTTCATTATTTAAATATGGCGTTCAAATATTTCTGGTTTTTTACTTCTCACAACTTGCGACTGGTTTGGCTTTATCTATCTATTTTATCGAAAAAAAAATCAATGCAAGTAAAGTAGCGTTTGATTCTAGCAAGAGGAACTATTTTATATGAAGATTATGTGTAGAAAAAGATTTTTAGAATCTGGTGTAATTGGTTTTGGTAGCTAAAAGTATCGTTCTAACCTTGGCGAATGGGAATACCACTTGTGCTTCTTCGGGTCGCAAAGGGTTTTTGTGTTTTGCTTTGTTCTTGTATTTGCGATGAGCGCCCCCTGCACGGCCGATAGTCGATGAAGTAGTAAAATGACGATATCACCACTTATGTACCTATTAGCGTAGTCTACTTCCTATTGTGATTGTATTACAGAATTTGCTTGCTTGCTATGTTCAAAACTTTGCTTAATTGTTTGCTTAAAATTGTATTCCAAGACGGCAACTAGTGGCAAGGGCGCCCGATGTTGGCATTAGAAGAACTTAATGTCCTTCATTTCCATTTCCCCTGGACGGGACTTATGATACGTATAGATGTGCGTCATCAGGGAATTTCTAGAGCAATAGACCCGCTCGCAAATGATGCAACGGTATTCTTCCTGTCTTTCTGCATGTTTATCAGCGATATGTCGTTTCAATGATGCTTTTGAACATAATACTTTACCGCACAGCTGACATGAAAACAGTTTCTTAGGAGAGCAGCCTGGAACAAGACATACGAAAAAATATTCCAAAAACTACCCGTATTTATTTTGGTTGATTTTGGTGTGATTTTTGTTGGTATTTTTAAAACTTATTTTAATTTTTGTTAAGCTACAGTGAGAAAAGAGAGACAGATTGTGAATGCGCTTCCAGATAGCAAGGATAGAGGAAGACAGACAGATAGACAGCATCAAGAGATAGTTAGAGGTTGGAGTGAGAAAGAGTGACCCTCTTTCAGTAGATTCTCGAACGTGTTTGGGGCCTGCCTACTTGGATACAGTCTCAGAAGCACTGATAAATGTCAATGTTCAGTTCTCGTTCGAATCTTTGCGGTAGTAGATTGAAAGACTCATTGCTGTCATATTGGTAATGAAGGGAAACCTTTGAAGTTTTTTTTGTTTTACTTTTTATCGTATATTTGTAAAAAATATTGATCATGTGTTAGTATTCTGAATGTTTTCACTGAAATAAACATATTCTTTAAATGCTTATTTAACGGTAATTTTAAGAAGAAATATATTGTTTTTTTTTTTTTTTATTAATTGTAATGCGGATCTATTTTTTGTTCTTATTTCACTTTGTATTCAATGTAAATAAATATCCCTTCAATTTGCTGCTTCACTTTTTTATTTTTTTTATTTCTCATTCATTACTGGCGCACATTTACATGCGTTATAGTTGGTTTGTCGAGATGCCGGAAAATAGATTCAGATCGTTTATCATACTTGTCTACTGTCTAAAATGCTATTTAGTGTATGTCCTGCATAAGAAATAAAATTCTCATTTACTGTTTACTATGTACTGTGATAATATGGAAAATTATATTTTTTTCATTATTTTGTTGCTCTGTCGTCTACAAATAGAAATGCCAAAATCAGTAACATGGAATTGGATACAAATGCATTAACATAGACACAAGCTGATCTATTACGCCATTATAAGTGAACAATTAACTATAGTGATATAAAATAAGTATGAAAACGTACAAAAATTATTCTATAATGAGCTATTCAATGTGATACTTGTAAAAATAAACTTCTTGTATTTGATCCTTAGTACATCATTTTTATCTTTAAAATCTTTAATATATTTGTTATTTGTGTTTCTTTGTGTAGACGTAGACCAAATCAAATGTAGCTATATAGTAGATGTGTTTGTGTACTGCATTAAGAAGCTAATGGATAGTGCTGAATAAATTTTTCCTTTTATATAGTTGTCTGCTCGTTTGTGTAATTGTGTATTGATAAGAGTTAACGCGTCTGGTATTGGAGATTGAACATAAACCCATCTTCACTATCAACTCAGGTTTGAATGATTCGGTTTTTAATATGTAGGTGTGTTTAGATTAAGCTATTTGCAGTCGTTTTTTCTGTTAGTAAATCTGTGTGATACATTGTTTTGTAAGGTTCTTTATATTTACAATGCATTATTTTCTACAATCTGTTGTTGATCTTTTTTTGTTTTGTTTTCTTTAATCTTTTGTTTAAAACAGCTAACGTATGCGGAGGGACTGTATTCATGTGTACATTTTTGCAAAGAAGAGGAAATGAGATTTTAATTTAACCGGTCGTTTTCATTCTTTTTCATTGAGAACGTAATAAATAAACGTAATATAAATAACAGAAAATAAATAGAATAATTTTAAATTTTTAAGTCTTCTAAAAATTGCCAGATTTCATTTGATTTTATAAATATATTTCTTTTAATAATATTAATTTTGGTATCGAATTATCAAAATCAGACTTTTGTTTGATTACTTTAAATTACTTTTGCTTATAATTTTTGTTTAGCCCAATCCGATAATGTATATAAAAAAAAATATAATTTTAAATTTTCAGTCTTTTTTGACAATCACAAACATGTTTTCGCATAAATTATATATTTTGATAACAATTTTGAATTTCGAATTTTGTATAATCAGTAATTTCGAAATTAATCACATTCCAATTCGATTGTTAAATTTAAATGTTTGTTATTACAGTTTCTTTTTGCATCTTTTTTGCTTTTTGTTTCTCTTTTTGCACCCCGCGGTTAAAAGCATAGGAGCAAGATGTTCCGATTTTTCAACATTAAAAATCACCATGTCTAATACTATTTTATATGTGGTAACTACAAAATTTTGAATGTGTCTTTTCTTGCCCCTTCTGCAATTTCTGATTGGTTTAAACATCTTAAATATTCTTTTGTTTTGTTTCGTTAAATCTAGTCAGTCGTCGAACAACTCATAAACTCTTTTTACTAATTTTAGGTTTTTGTTTTTTAGTATCATTATGTGTACTAATTTTTGCCTCAGTATTTTTCCAAAAAAAATCATTGTATTCAAATCTGTTCCAAGAAACAAAAAATATCGGTAGAGTTTTACCAAATGTGAAAAACTGTTCAATCAAAAAATACAACTGGGTAGAGCCTCTCAACAAGTTTGTGTTGGTGGAATTGGTTCAATGGTGGACAATTTTATCTCGCTCGTTTGAAAGTCCCAACATACATTGCCATTAGAAAATTTTCTAATATATATCAATGTTGTTTGCCGAAATGACGTAATTTTGGCACCACCGAGGAGCTTGGCATTAAATATTCCTGAAATCTCATCAACAAAATGACCTTTGCTTACTGAGATTCATCGAAGCATTTTCCGAAACTCAGCAACCAAACGTGACTTTTGTTAAGATTTCTCTTAACCTTAACCTGCTCGGTGGTACCAATTTACTGAGATTCGGTAAGCAAAACTAAGCTTGTATACACTTTTTCTCCCGTATTGCATATATTCAAAAGTGATTTTGAACCCCCCTCCATTGCCGTCAAGTTGGCATTATCGTGAATGCGAATTATGAACCGGTGAACGGTGAATTTTTTTTTTTAGGAAATCACTTCTTCTGATCGTATGTCCTTCGGATCATGGATATTTTCCATAAGGATACGGTAGTATACGGATTCAATGTATCGGCATAGGATAACGTCATTCTTAATACGTTTTTTTACTCGGTTTCTCTATAGGGTAGATAACTATTTCGGCATATGCGCCTATTTCCACCATATTGAGCAAAATTATCATATATAGGAACGAAATAATTCATATATTTGATGATTTTGCTCGATACGACGGAAAAAAGCCCTTATGCCGATATACTACCCTATAAAGGAAGTGATGCTTGCAAAGCAAATGTACGTGAACGAATCTTTCAAAAGTAGCTAGTCTATAAGAACGCATTTTAAATTAGTCGATTCTCAACTTTCTTTATTTGGGAACTGTCACGGTTAAATAATAATGGAGCTGTTTCAATCACCACTACTATTACCATGGCATATAAATATAAGGCAGTTTTTTTTAAACTGGAAGGTTTGCACCTTTTGGACAACTTGATACTGAAAGATTGTGATGGATTTTGAAACTTTAACTTTTTTGAATAGGTCCATATGACTTATGCAACTTAGTGAACTCATTGAAAAAGTTCAGAGCAAAAATATCTCGGAAAACGTATGTTGGACACTTTATAGCTCTCAAAACTTCAGGAAAATTCTCAGAGCTTCAGGAAGTTCCTAGAGCTTAAATGGAATTCCCAGAACTTCAATTCTCGATCTTCAAAGGAGTTTTAACAGAGCTTCCAGAACTCCATCAGAGTTCCCCAAACTACAGTGGAGTTAACAGAACTTCAACTAAGTTCACAAAAAACATCGGATTTCCCAGAACTATACCGGAGTACTCACAACCTCTTGGAAAACCTGCAGAATTTCTTTGAAAATTCCAAAGCTTCTCTGAAGTTCACATAACCCAATACTATCCAAAAGCTCCTTAAACATCTTCGAAGATCTCAGGAAGTCCTAGATCTTCTCCGAAAATCTCAGAACCATAGGTCTGGCGGAGACGAAATGATTTTCGAACCAATTTGTATTGAATTTTAAGTGTGAATCCAATAATTTATTTTTTCAGAAATCCCTTCAAAATAGTTCTCATAGTCATGTTACGTTTTACCAGTGCACTTGCAATGGAGCTGCAAAAATTTGCGTAACACTGCATTTCAATTACTTTCGAAAAAATAAAAATCAATCTCAAAAATTACATTCGTTATGAAAGAACACGCATTGATTTGATTTGTTAATCAATTTGAAATCCATCACAGCTTTCTTAAGCTGTCATTTTGTGAGCTTCAGAGGAGGAATTCAATGGAGTTCTCAGATAACTTTTATGAAAACTGTAGGAATTCTCTGAAGTTTACAGAACCTTAAAGTTTGTAGTACTTCCCTGAAAATCGTAAGTTTTCTGAAGTTCGTATGATATCCCTGAAATTTGTGGGACATTCTTGAAGCTTGTAGGACATCCCTGATGTTCATAGGATTTCTCTAAAGGTTGTTCGTAGAACTTATTTGAAACGTCGTTTAAGTTTGAAAAAAAAAACGTTTTGTGAACTTCAAACGTTACTAAAATTCGTTAACGTCACTAAAGCTCGGAGAGCTTCCTAAAATTACATCTAAAAAACCAGAGAACCCAAAAAAACCAAACACTCCACGTTTTGCGTCGTCCAACGTCAACAATTGCTGAGGGGATTTTGGTTTTCCATTCCGAATGGGACTCAGAGCAGCACAAATCTGTTTATCATTGAGGGATTGAAGCGCAGATGTTGCACATGTGTTGCCATTCAGCCCTGCAGCATAGTTGCATGTCAAACAATAGTTATGTGTACTAGCCTGAAGGTTGCTATGAGTTTTTTTAGGCACAAGAAATCGGTATGAATTTTATTAATTTGCCTTTTGAACCACAACATTTGAAAAAAAAAAATAAAATTTAACAGATTGTAATCGATCCTTGTTCGTTCAGTGCTTTATTTTGAAAACAGTATTTGCATACTAAAACATTAGATTGCTTCACGTTGAAAATAATATTTGCAATCATGAAGACCACCCTACAGCTTAACTCATAACTCATAAGTTAGAGCGATATTTGTGTCGTTTAATATGTCTTCATAGCAATCCCTAAACCTTTTGCGAGACCTCTAAACCTTCATCAATTTTCAACACTTTGTCCACTGACTCATATTTTTGGGACATGAATCAAAATGGAGGGTGGTCTTAATGATTGCAAATACTTTTTTACATAATGAAGCACCTTGCAGTGTAGGTATAAATTTGAACTGGTTTAACGTACACCGTAATAAAAAAGTACCTAAACTGTTCTTTTCATTCAACTTGATAATAAAGTGTGACTTTTAAAAACCTGCCAAAATTAGTTGCGCAGCCAAGTCAAAAAACATGCAAACTTTGAAATTCAAACGGTGAGTGTTATTTGATAAAGCTAGGCTTGGTAGCTTAGTGGTTACCGTTTCTGTTACTGAGCGGAAGGTCCAGTAGTTCAAGTCTGTTAGTCCGGTAGTTTTCTCGTGTTTGTCACTATGCCTAATTATCTATCCCCATTAGATTTAAATAAACAAATCTGTTTTACCGATCGATCCAAATAACAAATAACCTGACCCATACTAACACAACTTTCCTTCCAATGGCAATCGTAGAGACGCAGTTACCTCTACGATGACAACCGTTGTTATAGAGACAGTGTTTACCTACACTGTCTCTATAACAATGGTTGTCATACTAATGATCCTTCCCCTTCGAAAGAAAAAAAACCTTTGTGGATGTTGCCGGTGCCGGTGCTGATCTATAAATAGCTTGAATTAGTGCACACAGAGTTCAGATTTCCGAAGTTGGCTGCCTTTTCAGTAATCAACGCAGTAGTTTTTACTTTTACTGAAAACTGCGTAAATCGCAGAATCTCTGAGATGTCAAAAATTGCCGTTTAAGTCAGTAAAGGAATTGCTGTCTTTATCAGTAATTTATTTGTTAACATCTCTTTTTTGCTGAGTTTTTCTGCATTTTTATTGCAGCGTTTTGATGAATAAGTCATCAGAAAAGTTGATTTCCTGGTAGTCAATGAATTTTTTGAGGTTCCATACGATGGGTAGGATTAGAATGATTCTAATTTTTACGATTTTTATTTGGGGACTGAGGATAACATGTTTAGCGCTTCCTGGTGGTTCGGCCGGTTGGTGCGCTGGATTGCGTGTCCATGTCTGGAGCTCCTCAACAGGCAATGTTATTGAATGTTTTTGCTTCAAAATCAGTGAAACATCTGTAAGTCGATGCATTCCGGGCAGTTTCTGCACTCCTGCGTTGGTTTCCACTTATTTTATCAAGGGATTTCTGTTATCACACAGAGTATAGGATGAAGCAAGCATGTTGACTTACTGTTGAGATTAGCAATTTTGGAATTTCGTTTGATGACCGTTCTCAGTAAAACTTAATGAATCCTGAAAACTTGGTACTCTATTTTACTGAGTTTTAGTCATTCACCGTAAAGCTGTGTTACGGAAAATTGAATACTTGCTATTACCGTATTCAGTAGTTTGTCGCAAAAACTACTGAATATCAGTAGTTTTATTGAGAATAGCCTAATGTTCGGTATTTTTTTGTGATTTACAGTTCGAAAACTGTAAAAAAATTGCCGGGCAGGAAAAAGCCGTGATTAAGTGTGTAAACTTGCACATTGAAGACGGATAAGCTAATCCCATGTGCCATATATGTGGTTGCTGCGCAATTCCACTTGTTCTGATCAGAAATGGAGTAGAAATTAAATATCCATGGTCTCAAGCAAAAATGGCGAATTCCGTTTGATAAATTAAATTGGATCAAATGGTTCTCGGGGGACTCCATTTTTTATCGTATTGATTCGCCTCCAAAAGGTAAACTGTTTCGAGAATCAGTTTCCAGGAAAGTGTTTGTTTTTAATTATCATTATTTATAGTAATTTTACAAAATGATTTCAAAACATGTTGCCTTGGTTACCTATTTCTACCTAAACTGTTAATGTAAAATGGTAGTTAAATTATTAACAATAATTTTCCTTGTTTTATTAAATTATTGTCGAGCAGTTTTGGGACACCAATGATGTTAACAAACTGAAGCAATCAATGGCTCACATAATTCGAGCAATTTAAAATGACGTTTCCTACCACTCGAACTTTGCCTTGGAACAATATATTGATATAGGGGAAATAGCTCTAATGTTGGCCTATGGATCTAAGATTGAGCCCATCGCTAAAAATCAGCTATCTATCAATTTTATTTAGATGAACTCGTCATTGGGACGGTACTAATGGATATTTTTGGTCCCTATTGAAAATTAAGTCGATTACTGAAATTATGTATGGGCCCAAATTAGGGGCATTTAGGCCGACATTACATCCATTTTCCTTACGTTTTGTTCTAGAACCTCCAGAAAATAGAGTCTTATTCAGCGCATTTAGTAATCGACGCATTTTCTGTGATAATTGGCTGCCTTTGCTGCCAACACTTGCAAAACAAGCTATCAAAGTACAGTACCAAACTAAAATGTCGCCGAAGATCGTCACGTAGCTATTTATTCTAGGTTTTCTCATAATAAGAGCTTGTAATGTTGTGCTTGTGTGAATTCTGAAAATAGCAAGCAACGTTGTCCTAGATATAACATTTCTGATCAGAAATGGGTTAATTTACACAAGGAAGGTATTAGATCGAAATTACACATTGTCATATGATAATTATTTGATAATTTTCTTTTGCTCGAATCTTGTTCTACCGTTTGTGTAGTTTGAGAGAGACGACGGTAAAACATGAGTGTACGAATACAAACATAATGTCGCGCACAACAACGAAGCGAGTGTAGTAAAAAACGTCAACCGCGTTTCAACCCCTGGTCTTATTTGTGCTAAGCTTAAAAATAGTAATTTATTGCTTAACTTTCCGCTGTTAGATGGTCGTCCCAAAACTGCTCGACAATATGATTACACTGAATTATGTTTTGATGCGATTTTCATATTTACAGCATTTATAAAATCACAATTGTTTTCTTTGCTTTATTTGTGATTTTATGAAATAAGTTACATTAAATTTGGTTGGTTGCTATCTGACATGATCAACAATAGCGGCGAAAAAAATATCGTGTAAAAACAGAATTGAGTGTAATTTAAGATTTTGTTTAGCTTAGCATAAGTAAAGCGCTTGCATCTCAAGGTTTGAGAAGACATAATCAAAAAGTATTGTTCCACGACATAAGTTGTAGGTAACATCATTTTAAACTGCACGAATGGTGCGATTAATTCGTTCGGCTAAAAACCAATCAGTCTGCTGCTAATTAATCATATAATTGAAAAGTTTTGGTAAGACCTTTCATAAGAGATTTTATGGAAAAGTAGCAAAAGATTGTTGAATTTAAAGGGAAAACATTAATTTCTCGAGGTTCTAGAAAAAAAGGAAATATTGTTATAGGGAAAAGTTCGGGGAAATGTAATTTTAAACTTCAATGATATTCCAACTAAACATCAGATACCGTCGTGCACCAAAATCCAGAAAACCTATGCCATCATTCCGGGCACTTTTAAGAGTTAATTATTCGTGCCTACTATGCACAATAAACAAACGAAAATTTGATGTTGATGCTATTGCATCATCAATGTCCATCAAACAGTATTATGTTGCATAAAAAATAAAATGTCCAGATTAAAGAACCTCCAGCATTCGGTGCACAGCAGTATCAGTGAGTGGATTGTATCAAATTAGCATTGAAATTTTATTGATGATAATTTAAAATGATTTAGGAAATGGTCATACCTTTTTACAGCTTCAAATTCACACCAACTATCGAATGGTAGTTGGTACATGGGATCCCAAGCCAGCAAATGATTTTTAGGATTTTAACTGCCTGGACAAACGATCACTGTTTTTTTATTGAAAGGACTCACTGTAGCAATCATAGAATATATGTTTTTAATTATCATCAAAAAATCAAAGTCTAATATGATAATTTCTAACTTCTTCTAAAAGTCTGCCCTTAGATACAGTTACGTTGTAGAAATTTCATACATACACCTTAAAATAGTTTTACCTTTTGAAACCAATTCCTGGAACAAATAATAGTTAGAGGCTTCTACCGCGGAAAAAAAAAATCCGAAAAAGTTGCTAAACTTTTCTAGAAACGTAGCAACATTGATCGATAGATCAAAAATAGTATAGTTATTCATCCAAATGATATAAATCGATTATTGCACATCGTTCGTTAGATTGACCGAAATACATTTTTATTCAACAAGGAGACTGCGAAACGAATAACAAATTTACGTCAAAGGGATTTTAAGTATGATGCCCTTTTTTCTCTTTGTCTGTTTGATTTGCATGTAACAGTTCCGTTTAAGTATGCATGTTAAGTAAGGTGGTTATCCCCATTTTGCATATCAAAAAGCCAATGCATGATTTTCTAATATGTTTCCATGTTTTACATGCAGGATTACGAAGGTTATCTTCATGAGTCGTTCGTATGTTGTTCGTTTTTTTTGTTTTTCTTGATCAATCTTTGTTCTTTTTTTAATTTTTCGATATTGTCTAAGCTCGTTTTTCGTCGTACCCTTAAATAAGATAAACAAAGACGTACACATATGGTGTGGAGAACGAAAATGTTAATCCAACTGATCGTTTTTCGCATTAATGTGGGAAAATATATTAAAATAAAGAACTCTATTTAGCTGTATAACACCTATAACCATAGTAGAAATATTTAATGGTATATGTAAACGTAATGATAGGTCTAAAAAATAATATTTTGAATATAGTTTTTAATGAAATTAAAACTAAATAAATATGATGAATTTCAAAAGAATAATTCAACAATAGTTTAGCCAGCCTTTCGAAAACGCTCAGCAAACTAACTTGTTTCAGGCGAAAAATCTATAGATTAGGGTTATTATGTTATGTATATTCGATTTCGACAAACACTTGTCATCAGTTGATTTCTCCAACTAAATGTGAGTATTTTTGTCTACGATAAGAAAAAAAAAATCACAATCATTTTCTCTAACTTTTGCAGTGTATGTGTTTTACTTAACGTCATATTTTTTTCTATGTTGCCAAACAATTTAGCATTTCTGTTGAATGGTTTTGATTTTTAATTGACCAAGACTTGCGCAAGTGGGGTTTCCAAGAGTCTCTACACTAACGCGTAGTCTTTGTTGAACATTTATACAAATTAAATATACTCCAGCTGAGCAATTATAGAAATTCTAGCTTTGCAATGTTATGCTTAATGTCACAGCCAGCACCGCTTGCATCCCCAAGCAAGGCATGCTGCGATGGGTGATGTAACGGACTGGCAGCACCAGCTGCTGCGGCAACCGCTGCCACCGAAGCAAACGGATGCTGAGCATGGTGCTGGTGATGATGGTGGAGCAATTTCTGTCTGCGATGGTATATGCTCTTGTGGTTGTTTAAGCTATTGAGTGTGCGAAAAACTTTGTGGCATAGATTGCAAACGGCATTGTTCAATGGCTGCAGATGTTGCTGTTCCTTATGCCGTTTCAGGGTCAGTTTTGTACTTAATAATTTACCGCAAACATCACATCGATGGCAAGCAGTCAGCGGAAGGGGTAGTGTCAACCGGTTCCCTCCACCACCGCTGGAGTGATTCATATCCGATGGAGATGATGGTCGTCCTATGTTCATACCTGCAATCATCACCACCCCCATCATCATCAGGCGTGTGTGCGTGTGTGTCCCAACCATCCGACCACGTTATATTAGAATGTGCAATTGATATTGCGTGATTGGGATTGATCGGATTGATAAGCAGCATCACCGGGAAAAGAAAAGAGAGACAATAGTGACTTACTGTTCTTTTGATCAGTTTGGAATTTTTGTTTTGTTTTGAATTTCTTCTAATTTCAGGCATATTTTAGTTACTTTTGATTTTGAGAAGCGTAATGTTTTCCGAATTTAAAACCGAAAATAAAAACTTTTGAGAAAAAACAAATTATAAATGTTATATTATATTTTCCATTTTTCAAATTATTCCTGTCAGCAAAAACAACATGAATGACATTAACACCTACGGTTTTGATGAATTAAGTGTAAGCAGGGTAAGAGATTATACACACACGTCTCAATTCCATAACATTCATTACTATCCGTCGGAGAGATAAAATCTTCCGTTTCGCTATTGATCATTCCGAAAATACGACAATAGTGGTGAAGGAATCAGGATTACTGAAATCAGTCATAACAGAAATGCTATTATAAGAATTGGATCCCTCTAACGATGTGCAGAAGAGTGTGCACACGCGCGTGTAAATACTTTTGACATTCACTTATCTCTTCTCGCACTATTGGTTTTTACTCCGGTTTCGGAAAAGCTAACAAGGATAACAAGATCAAAAGCAGCCAAAAAATGTACAGCTATTGTTTATGCAATTTGCAATTGTTTGTTTTTCGATTTGAAAGTAACTTTTTGTTTCGTTTTGATAAGCCTGATTTGGTTTTTAAAGTCACTAATGTCTCAATTTTTGTTTTCCAATTTTGCTTTTGTTTTTAAGTGTCTACAGAATTTGGCGTTCTGGTCGTACAAAAAAAATGATTTACCTAGTTTTTAATATTTGCTAATTTTATACATTTACGATAACATAAAACTATGTTTTCCATTTTGTTAACTACGTTTTTTTTTGTTCAAACAAACGGTTTAGTACATGCTTTCCTAGAACAAGTGTACGAGAACTGTGTAAGCGTAATTGCTATGTGAACTAAAACTTTATCTACTAAGTTCTTAAAAATATGCCTACTACGATTAGAAAAATGATGGAGTTTTTTTGTATGAAAATGTTCGTTCTCGATAGTAATGACAGTTGTTATATTGCAATAAAATAGAAAACAATAACTTTCGTAAGCGTTACTATGCTGAGTGATGCAAGGCGTAAGTGGAAGAACTGTTTGTCTAGGCTGTGTGATGATTCAAAGAGAAATACTGATGCTTCTGATCCACGGCACTGGACATGTTGGATAAAGCCTGTTGTGACGTAGGGCCAGAGTTCGTTGGCAAGATATGCTCCTCTTTTGGTGGTTTCATGTTCCTGTGATAAATGCTTTTGTGGTTTCTTAAGCTATTGAGAGAGCTGTACACTCTTTTACAAATATTGCAAATGGGTTCTTTTGTTGGCCGCATGTGAACATTTTGAATGTGGCGCTTGAGACGCGTCAACGACGAGAGATTCTTATTGCACGGATCACAGCGAAAATCCTCGCCTGGTTGGTTCAGCGGTATGGAATGTATCATCGGGTTGGCCGTTGGTGACAGGATCGAGCACGATGGAGGAGGATGTGCGTCGTGGAAGTCAGACGATTTTTCGTTGGAATTTGTGATCGTCGTCAGTCGACCTGACGACAGAAGAAGTTATAAAATACGTCGCATATTAGCCCAACAATTACTCAACAGTGGCAAATGTTTTGAATTTATGGTTTGAATTTTCCTTCACCAATTGTGAACTTTACAGGTGTAAGTAAGTTTTTCATTGGTTCAAAATAAAAAAAGAAAAACAAAAAGGCCGACTTATTTTTTATATATGCATAATACAGTTCAAGTTAATAGGATAAGTTTGGATCCTATGTTTTGAAATAAGCCAAAAAATAGTCAACCAAATTTTGAATTAAAAAACAAATAAATCATAATCTATCATAGTTGCAAGAACCATTGCATCCCTTGAACCATTAGTAAGATAATAAAACTTAAATGTAAATTATAAAAGCATTGAATTCTTCTTCCCTAACGATAAGTGCTCCTGCTTACCAAACTAGAGTCTAAGTATGTTTGTGTTTTCAAAATTTCAAAATTTTCACGCATCTTGGAAAAACAAATAACAAGAAAAACAAAAATAATACATTTTAGATGAATTTTTTTTTCATTTTTTTAGGTGTATTCCGTGTGTTTTATAAGGTACGCACGTTGTCTTTTTGAAAACACTTACATTTGCCTTTAGCTTATAATAATAATAGTAATAATAATCTCCATTTCCAATTTTCGCGTTCATTTTTGAATTTTTGTTTATATATATATATATACATATTCCGCATAATTTTAGTTTCATTGCCAATTATAATTGTATACACTAAGAGTCATATGTACAGGTACAATTTTATTTTTTAAATCGTATGTTGATGTGATTGTCCATACTAGTATTAGTACTTAAACTACCGCAAATTTGCCAGAATACATTTTTATGGTTTGATTGGGTTTTAGATTTTAATAGGGATTCGGATCAAAATTTTCAGCAGGGTTCAATTCTGGGGAGGGAGGGCGAAGCCGAATTAATTTTGACATCATGGGGGTGAGCAGGTCCAAGATCGAACATTGAAGATTTGGTATTGTGTAGTTCTTCCATGGTAGAATTAGTAGTTATCGAATCTTTGGTTACATTTTGTTGATTGCAAAAAGCTGCGTGCGCATTTGCATTTGTGTAAGATTTTCACGAAAATGAAAATAAATAAAAACACGATGACATCTCATTCGTTTGAATTTTCCAATTGAACATTTGCTAGACTTGAACATTATTTATTGAATGCAGCAATTAATAAATGAAAATGAAATTAAAAACACATATAGTATTGATTTTTGTAGTACATATTAATATTATGAGTAAAACACACAAACACGACGTTTAATAATGAACACGACCATAACACGAAATATCAGAATTCCAAATAACAATTATACAATACTTAAAACACTGATCGTAAATAAAGAAACGAATGTAGCACACAATCGATAACAGTTAAATAATGAGCGAATAAATGAGGACGAATACCGAACAAAAGTCAACGATTTGGACTGAATTCTGTTTGGTTTGTCAAATTTTTGGGAGGTTTTATTTAGCGGATCGGGAAATTATAGAAAAAGCTGTTAGTCATTTGGAAATAAATAGTACAGTTAGTTTAAGGTTAGTAGATCGATTTGGAATGGAAACAAGTTCGTCCACATGTGTCTTGATTTGGATCATGTACTTTTAAGGAGACCTAAAAATACACGAATTCACGCTTTTTTTTAAAGCAAGACAGTTTCAAATAATTGGCTCTCGTATTGATAAACCTTTCATCGGTTTTCGAAAATTAAAAAAAAATACAATATTCCTATTGCAGCGAAGGTTAAAGGGACGTCCAACAACCGTCAGCCAACTTAAGCTCTATGTCGTATGTATTATCATTTAAAGTAATGCCGAGAGGAAAGGAACTCAAAAATATGTACACGATTTTAAATTGAATCCATCATTTGGTTTGTTACGGTTTGTTTTATAAACATTACACCTTGCCTTCACATGGTAGTCGTATTAGTTTGATTTTTTTTTTGAAGAAAATATGGAAAGTAGTAACTGTACTGTACGGGTTCTTGAATGAAATATTTATTTTTGTCGTCGCTTAGTATTGATTTGAAAAAGAAGACTGAGAGAATTGAAAACAGAAAATAGAAGTGAGCTGAAGCGAGATTTTGATGGCTTTTTAATCCATATTTTCTTATTTGATAAGGAATTTGAACTAACATTGACGCTTGTCTTGTTTGTTTTAATTGTTATCGGTATTAGTTTTATGTTTGGATTTAAAATTGGAAAATGGAAAATATATATTTTGGGCTCATTATATGTTTTTGGTAAATAAATCAACAAGTAAATAAATGTGAGAGATAGATTCCACAATCAAATAGTCAAATTGAATAAATTACAAGTTTGGACTTACCTTGCGGTGAACCAGCAAGTTCTGCAGCTTGTAGTGCCTGTGAGTTGAAACCTGTGTCACGAAGACAAAGTGGATTAACAGTTATTATTGCAATTATCTTTATCTTGTTGAATGTAGTTATTGTCATGCTTTTGAATATTAAACTGGTGATGAATATCATTTGCTAAAATTTGTGGATGTAGTCTAATATCATGATGAATCCTACCTGCAAGGGCTGCAGGGTCAGCTGCAAGCGCGGCCATTGAGAAATTAAACGATCCCGGGGGAGCAAACAGCTTCTGATCTCCGGGAGAAATCAGAAATGGAGGGGCCGTGTGGGAATGTATGCTACTATCCATGTCATCTTCATGAGGGGAACTGAGTAACAGAGAATAAAAAATAAAGAACTCATTTTATTATATCAGATGTATCCAGAAATTGATTACGAAATATTGTTTAAGCACATGGCTTCTTACCTTATAGGTCCTTTAATGTCGGCAGGGTGTTGCATGTCGTGATGATCGTCCACGATCGAATCGGAACTGTTCTCATGTTCTACGTTCGAACTGCAAACCAATTCCATCGGTTCCGATTTAACGTCCTCATTGGAGCGCACTGACGGTGACGGCGTTAGGCTATCTTTATCGGTATGGGAACCTAAACTTCCACCACCATTTCCCCCGTTGGTTGCTATACTCGATAAATTACTGCTAGGATGATCACCTGCATTTGAATTATCCTTGCTGTGGGTGTTAAGGTTGTTGTTGTTGTTATTGTTGTTGTTGTTGTTAAGATTGTTTGTGTTGTTGTTGATGTTGATGCTATTGTTATTGTTACCTGTGGAAGAATGAATCTATTAGGATCTATGCCAAGTTAACTCATCTTATAAAGATTCTTACCATTAGGCGTCTTATTGCTCTCATGCCGGTGCTGTTCCTTAATGTGCGGGGAGTTTGGAGCGCTGTTGTTTGTTTTCATGTGGGTGGAGAAGTCGGTTGCAGTTATTTGCGGCATGTGACTCACCACGTCTAAATTGTTGTTATTGCCAAGAATATTGTTGTCAGTTGACATTCGATGGCGTTTAAGGGAGAGCTCATCTGATTGGTTGGAATTGTTTCGCTCGCGCCTAAGTGCAGCAGCCGCAGCTGCTCTTCTTAGTAGCTGATTCACCGTGGATCCACCGTGAGCGGCCGGTGTGTGGTGTAGGTTGTTGAGATGCGAGGGCGGTGGCACTCCCTGGGCATACAATGCATCCTCAACGAGTTTATCCGTATAACTGGGATGAAGACCTACAGGTGTTCGGCTACCGGATCCGGTAGATGTTTGTACTTGCGCTAACTATAAAAATGAAATTTGAAGATATTTTAGCAATGTGATAAAAATGGTCAACCATGATCATTCGTAATATAAGCCGTCTTCATCTTTTGTAAATACTTATTTTATCAAGAATTATTTGGATGCTGTCACAACGCCGCCCTACCAGTGGGCGCTTCGCATTAGGTAGAGCCAAGCGCTGGCGGCGGTATGGCATCATACAACAGCTTAAAAGATCATGTTGATGTCGTGTGGCGTGAGGTGAACGTGCGCATGATGTTTTGACATAATAGCAGATGATACACCACCGTCACAACAGTGGGCACCTTTCCTAAAGCTGGGTTTAGATTAGGCAAGTCAAATGATCAGCTCAGTTGTATTCAATTGGCTTGAAAAGTTGGGCCTGGTTCAACTTTTTTCAATTCAAGTGAGTTGATCAAGTCAGTTGAATGACATGGTTTACACGTTCAATTCGCGTTCAAGTCAGTTGAATTCAACTGAGTTGATCATTTGACTTGCCTAGTCTAAACTCAGCTTAAAGCTGGGTATAGATAATGCAAGTCAATTGATCAACTCACTTGAATTCAACTGACTTGAATTCAATTAGATTGAAACAATTGAATCCAACTAATTTGAACGCAAATTGACTGTGTAAACCTTGCCGTTCAACTGACTTGACTTGAATGAAAGTTGAAACTCTTTTCTATCATTAAATCTCTTTTAAATTATTGATGAACCAGATACGAACTGTTTTTGAACAATTTGTATACACTATCAAGGCCAAAAATAACGTTACGCTGATTTAAGCCATCGCCGCCACCCCATCGCCTAAAGGTGGATTCCATCCTGAGGGAGAAAAGTACTAGTTGTCTCTCTCATGCCAACTCAAATTTTGCTCCGCTCCGCTAATGCACGCTCAGATCTGAATACACCATCAAAGTGCTTTTTACGTGACGCTCCACCACCGTCCAACAAAATTACCCCTAACGCCGCCACCGGCGTAATAAAACACCATGACATTACGAAGGCACACGAAATTTTTGTTAGAATACAATTGACATTTTTCAGATGCCAAAATAAAACCTTTATTGGTCATCTCTTCGATCGAGTCATTTTATCACAAAACGAAGCTGGTCAGAGCCTGACCAGGTTTTCCGAGAATCAATGCTATCTGGTCGGTGGGAACGGTCCAGAATTTCGATGAAACGTCCCAGTTCGATGATGTCAATGATATAACCTCAAGTAAATGACGTAGTTGGTGGTTCCCAAGGTTAAGATGCACAGGCCTGCATCTCTACGAGGAAGAGGAGACAATAGAGGGACTTTTATGAACCACTTTTCTGTCAAACACGAACCAGCGCCCGATTGGTCGGGTAAACGTATAGAAACGCGAGAATTTTTACAACAGGCAATCTATTTTTTTGAAATTTGACAGTCGACGGCGCCGCCCATAATGAAATAGTTTTTGCACGATCGTTTCCGCGAGTTAAGAAGAACACGTCACAGGCAAAAAGAACCCAACTGCCTCCTCTTCATCTTAGGTCTGCATCAAGTGCGACAGCATTATATATAAGTCAAAAACCATATAGGGGAAATGTAGGTAATGTCGGCCTACATGTCCCTAATTTGGGCCCTTCGCTAAAAGTCTGCTATTTATCAATTTTATCTAGATGAACGCGTTATTGGGACGTTACTTTTGGATATTTTTGGTTGCTATTGAAAATTTAGTCGATTGCTGAATTTATGTATGGGTCCAAATTAGGGACACTTAGGCCGACATCCACTCTTTTCATCCGGGATTGTCTCGCTGTTGGTGAGATAAACAGCATAGGTATAATCCAATATATAACGCATCTACCTCAGATTGATTTTGATACGTAGCATATTGGTACTCACTATCTGGTTGGTTTACCCCAAAACTGATGCAATGGGGCTTCAATGATCTAGTTTTGGAATTACGTTGTACAAATCAAAGTTTACATTTGCTTTCAATGTTTTTTTTCATTGCAATGAGTACTGATCAATATTTTTTTCCCTTTTTTAGGGTCATAATTACTGCGACCAATACATTGATCTTTTGTGAGATTCCGTATCCTTTGTTTAGCGCATGTCCTAGTACCTCATTACTATGGAAAAGTAATGCGGTATTCATTTTTGATACTGTTAAATCACACATAGAGGAAATGGCTCTAATGTTGGCCTATGGATCTAAGATTGGGCTTATCGCTAAAAATCTGCTATTTGTAAATTTTATCTAGATGAACGCGTCATTGGGACGCTACTAATGGATATTTTTGGTCGCTATTGAAAATTTAATCGATTGCTGAATTTATGTATGGGCCTAAATTAGGGTAGTTTAGGCCGACATTACATCAATTTCCCCTACTTGCTCTTTTCATAAGAAGCCTCATTCAATTGTGATGTTCCGCGTCATTCAACGCGTTCTAGGACCTTTCCAAAGGAGCGCCCTCTCAGCAATCAAAATAGGTCTTACATGAATTCTCATTCAATTTATAATTTTTAAAATTCTGGGACCTAGGTTTTTCTTCACAAAGTTGCTTGAAATTAGCTCATCTTTGTCAAAGAATGTATACATTAATTCCTTCAAACAAAAAAGTTTAATTTTTGATTTCAATGATAAAAAGAACCACCCTCGAATTCATTGTCATAAAAATGAGGGCCTAACTATGAGGAACAACTTTGTAGGACACACTTTTTGTCTAAAATTTCAATTTTAGGCTTGAAACGTATCCTTCCACCTAAATCTGCATTCTTTACCACTATGCTCTGTAAGGCGTCCCATAGAACGCTAATAAATATCTTTAAAATTGGTCCCCTAATTTCGGAGATATTTCTATGGAATATGATCTGTGAGTAGGGCCAACTAATGATCAAAAGCGACTTAAATCATCTCATTTTTCATGATTCCAAATACAATGATCAGTGGTGGTCATATGGCGCACCCAGGACAACTTTTGGGGAGGAAAGAATGATTAGTCCGACGTCCGTTGTTACTAGAGACATAATGCACCTCTGCATCTCCACTGCTGTCACGGATAAGATGGCTGTGTTAGTGAGGAGTGTGTTTTTTTTTAATCAGGATTCACTGTGGTAAGTAATGCGATCGTATAAAGCAAAATTTTTTTTCATTAAAATCTATTGCGATAGAATAAGGCATAGTGACAATTGTGAAGGAAGGGGGTGGGGCCTGGAATCTAACTCCCAACCTTCTGCTCAGTAAGCATGCTGAGCTGAGCTACCGATAGGGTCACCATATGGAATCCAACATTTTTTTAAATGTCCTTTTTTTGCCTCAAAATATCCTTCTTTTTAATCCTTGAATATTATTCCATTTTATTTTGACACAACCTCATCCTATTGCAAATGCCATTAAAAATTTGGATGGTTTTGAAGTTGTTAAACTGACGTTTTCATACAAAATAGCTCACTAGTTCATGTCCAAGTATGTACAGAACCGGTTATATTAGAAAGGGTTTAGTATAAGACTGGACTCATAGGCGTAGCCAGAGGGATGACAAGGGGGGGGGGGGGTTAAACTGCTCTCTAAGTCATATTAAACGGCTCATTGTCTTTCCAAAATAGTTCCAAAATGTGTAATTTTGAAGCAGGGGAAATGTTGGCTTTGGCAATACCTTAACCTATTATCGTCAGGGGGTAAACAAAGTCCTAGGGCACTCAAATTTGGCCAATAGTTGCTCTGAAACACAATGTATCCACATGCCAAAATTGAGGTCTCAAGGACGTTGTTTACCCCCCTGACGATAATAGGTTAAGGTATTGCCGAAGTCAACTTTTCCCCTATGTGCAATTAAATTTCTGAAATTTGATCAAATATTCATGTTTTTGGAGTGATGATAAGTTGAATCTTCATGAAGTTTGAGTTATATCAGTAAAATTCATCTTGTTTTTAAAATTTTTCATTTTTAAAATTGTAATATCGAGAAGCACAATCAATCAAATCAACTGCCCTTTTTTATTTATCGTCACAAATTAAATGTATAATTGGTTCAAAATTTTCAAGAATTCATTCACCGCTATGGAAAAAAGTTTGATATTTTCCTAGAATCTAAAAAAAAATTGACAAATTTTGTAATTTATCCTCATTGGTTTTTCATTTTGTGACCAACAGTCTCGTTTTCTCTGATTAGTGAGATCATTCCATTTTTATCTATAAATTAGGAATTTTGGAAACATTTGGAGGCATTCGGCGAGATCCTTCAATTATACTATATTATATAAACCATTCATTACATCACATATTATGATTGTTAAATTCACTCTTCCATAGCTTGGAGCGTTTGGTACGGTATATCCACGCATCCTTGTAACCTAACGCGTTATCTAACCTAATCATTTTCCAGGATGCTTTCTCGTACTGGCTGCGTTTGTGTTAGATTAGATTAGATTAGATTCAGATTGCTGTCGATCTCAGCGGTTTAGCCTTATCTTGAATCTGTTAAATTTATTGCTTCCATTTGAATAATGATTTATTGTTGAAATTTGTAATTGATTATGATTCAAATTGAGGGGTTTTGGGCCTACGGGAAAAGAGGTAGTAAAATTATGTTCACTCCTGCGGGTTTTCCCCTCTATCAATAAAAAAATGATAAAACACAACATAATTCCTTCCTTTTAATTAGCTAGGGGTGTGACAACGATGGTGACTTCACCATATCTTCGTTTTTTTCAGCAACCTTATCTTCCAACAGACGCTCTAGGCAGCAATTTCAACATTTATAAAAAATCTACATTTGCCAGCAACACTGACTGGGTGTATCTTAGGGATTACCTTCCTACTAAAATAATTCCTTAATTCCCGAGACATTTATGAGGGGTCGTAGAGTTCTCTGCAGGTCTCTTAAGTAAATGTTGGACTAACATACCTTTCCTATCCCTACCAGTTGTAAGGACGTGGCCAGGACAATCCTTAACTGTTACTACCCATAGTGTAGTGTATTTTAAGCAATTTTGATAAATGGAAGTCACGATCATGGATACAGAAATTATACTATTCGTTGGCCATCAATTCTGATGTTTTAGAATAAAATAATGTTTCGAGTAAAAAAAAAAATACATGTGTAGTTTATTGTGCTTCGAGAACTATCAATTTAAAAAATGGCAGTCAAATAGGTAACGTTTTTCTAAAATTATTCGAAGTTCAAGCAACTTATGAAGCTCAAAATAAAAATATTTTTTTTACCAGACTACTGCTTTCTAATTGGACGTAACCCAATAAGCAAACTAGCAATTACCAAAAGGGAACGTCATTAATTTTCAAAAAATCAAAACCAGTATTTTCGATCAAAACTAAAATTACGTTCATGAAAGTGTGTTTATTACAATATACTTGCCTACTGGAACACAGGAAACATATTTTCATTGACATCATTTCAGTTTTAAATGAAAACAAAAACTGTTCTTGAATTTCCAAAAATTAATGACGACCTCTTTTACCTTAAAAGCACACATAGAGTGAATGATGATTATAATCGAATTGATGACTGCACTACAACCATAGTTTTAAATTTTGCGTAAGTACATAACTTTTTAAAACGTGTGATTTTCTTTTATTGACATTTTACATGATGAAAACTCGTTGTCCTCCATTGACGATAAAACATATAGACATTGTTCTCCTTTTTCTCTAAAATTGAAATGAAACGTACTCCTTTTCAATTTTTTAACTGATAACCCTAGCTACCTATCCCCGAGTCATTGACGAAAAAATATGTGAGTGACGCAGGTTTATGTGAGACGACCGCGAATACTCGGTTCAATTCGTTTAACTTTAGATTTAAGATATTAATAATGTATAACACAAATGTTAATTTGGCTCTGTAAAGTTTATTCGATTGAGCCTGTACAAATAAATTATTTTGGTTCGAAGGTTGTATTGAACTGATTCTTGGCGATGGCAATCGGGGAAGTGACATTAATGCCACGGATACACTTGTATGGCCTACTATGAGCATGAACATTATTTGTATAATAATTACAACTATACACAAACGGCGCCGGTGGTCTAGTGGTAAGCGTGATTACCTCTCACCCCAGAAGGCCTGGGTTCAATCCCAGTCGGCGCCGCCGGGATGTTCTGAGGCATAACATCTCTGATCACGCCTTCCTTCGGATGGGAAGTAAAGCCGTTGGTCCCCGGTTCATGAGTTGATGGGTCGATAGGTAGGGTCCAGGTGTGGGAGCTGCCTTCCTGGCACGTCGGTAGCATTGGTGCTCAGCACGGAAAACAAGATCGACGGAAAAAACAAACCAAAGGAAAAAAAAAAATACAACTATACACAAACTATACATGGATGTGCTCTTAATTTATTATACATTAGTTTGTAATCCAAGTGTATCCGCGGCATGTGGCACAGTCGATCTCGATGAATAATTAGATGTATTGAATTTTTTTTTGACATCATGGGAAATCTGAGTCTACCACTTACTGGCTTGAATTTCAAAGGGGATTCTGAGGAGAGGTATTACATAATATATGGGAATTATAAGGAAAATTCGAAGTTAATTTTAAGGAGAATTCAAAGGTAATTTTGAAGAGAGTTTACATATACTTCTGATCATAACTTAAAAGTAATACTGAAGAGTATACCAAGGAAATTTAGAGGAGAGATTCATGGAAATTCCGAGGATAATTCCAAGCGAATAGAATTCTGTGAATAACCTAAAAAGGATTATTAGAAGAGATTCAAGGACAATTTCATGGGAATTCTTGGAAAATTCTGGTAAGATTTCCAAACGAATCAAGTTCTGAGGAGACTTTCAGAGTAATTTTGGAGATGAGTTGAAGAACATTATTAGAAAATGGCATTAAAGTGTAATGTAGAAAATTATATGAGATTGGTATCTGAAAAAAGTGTTGAATAAATTCTAAATAGTTTTACCTAATAGGTAAATCAAACCCAATATCCGGCATTTGGTCTATTTACTAAGAGAGACTACGGAAGGTTTTCTCATTTTCAAAACTTTTCTACGCTATTATAAGTACACACTTGGAAAAAATCATGTAAATTTAGGTGCTGTGAGACTGACATATACGAGCGTCAATTTTGACATAAAATTAAGTCATAACAGACGCGCAATTCAACTCAATCAAACCTAGTTTTCGTCCAGTAACGAACTTTTAAGTCTAGTAGCACTTAATTTTACATGAAATAATTGTTTACGTCTGAATCTTTATGTCAAAGATGGATTCCGTCACGTGTAAAATTAGTTATTTCTTAGTGTGTAACTTCAAATGATTGCTTACTATTTTTATGTTTGTCTTCCAACAGTTATCATGAAACTAAATGCGATGTTTAATAATATGTGTTACAAATTATATCTGGACGAATCGGCGATATTTTATTACGACGACACATGCTTGCAGAATTAAAAAAAAAAATGGTAACTGTAGATCCTACTTACATTGTGTGTTTCATCAGCTTGCTGCTGGGTCAGTCCTGATACTCTCAACACTTCTGCCGTTTTAAGGAAGGAGCTAAGAGATCGCTGATGTACATTCACTTCGCCGTGGTATATGAACTCCACGAGCGCATGGAGATCTGTGAATGCCACATCCTGCAGTACTATTACTGGATGCTTACATGGTGTACTCTGTAAGCGGTTAAAGTAAAAAAAAACGTGGGGTTAAAGTAAAAAACGTAAAACATGCTAGCAAGTCGCGTGACGGACCCGATATTGGCCTAGCGTTACTATATTGACCCTATTTGAGGATTTTTCTTCAGTCGTTTTCCAATATTCTCATGATTACATTACAGACACTTTTCTCCCGTAAAAAATAACATTTAAAATTGAAAGAGTAATTTCTGAAAACGATCAAAAAGGGTCATTATAGTAAGTAAAGTCAATCTAGGGTCTACCACCGTGGTATAACTAATGTGTCTTAAAATTAACGCCGGGATTCTAAATTTAATTGGTAAAATGACCTGTTTGCTGCAGGTATAGGTCACATCACGCTGGCTATTTCTTTTTAGATCAAATTCAATACAATTCACAAATCTCACGTGACTTTGTGCTGACCTGAATAGGTGGGTATAACGGAATTTCAAATTTCGAGAGCAAACAAAGGCGCTAATGGCATCCGCAAAGTACCCGTCTCGCTCGGCCAAATAATTAGGCAAACTTTCCTTTTCTTCCCATGGATCGAGATGAGATGTCCGTTGTTGCAACAGAAAAAATGTGCATTTGGAAGTGCATATATAGATGCAACAACGCAATGAGTAAATATTTCGACGAAATCTTTCTCCCTCCATGCAGTTTGACGACGTCAACAGCGACGACCACGACGACGATGATGATGATGTTGATGATGTCTGTCTGCAGCGCCAAATTGCATTGCATTGCGCTGCTGTAGCTGCAGTTCGGTTGAATAACGTGGAATCTTATTTTTAAGCACTTTGAAGGACACTTTCTCAAATTATTGTTTTTTTTGCTTATTGGTTTGATTGCAGTTTACAGCATGTCCTACTTTCAAGTCAACTTTTTCGGTCTTTGGCTGCAGTTGCACATAACGTGCAGCAAGAGTATAGATGAAACAAAAAAATGTACAGATGCCTTTAAATAACACCAATACCGGTGTACTGCTGTTCCACTGTTGCGTTACACGTTTTGGAGAGCGAGTGCCCTTTCACAGCAGCGGTATAGATGTGTTTTGGACATTTTGGTGGTGAAACTGAATTCAAATATCACAAGGCTAAGACGTGGCTTTTTCGGCAAATTACATGCACGTTTTGGCAGGCTTGCCTTCTCTTGATAGCCGTATAGTCTTTTCCTAAATTATACCTACCAATGCAGCCATTTTCATCTTTTAGCAATTAAGAATCTTGTCATGAAGTGCATTCCAAAGATTTAGAATCTCAGCGATTTCGTTTTGCTTTGGGCGTATACATACCTTTAACAGTTCCCTGAAATAGGGACTGCAGGCCGACAGGACGACCCGATGCGCCTTGAGACTTCGTCCATCGCATGCAAGTGTCACATCGACAAAGTCTTCGTCGTCTCGCAAATTTTCGAAAGCAGAAGTAATGCTGCTTTGATAATTATTCCATCGCAAGCAAAAGTGCTGTGTGTCCACCATTTTATGTGTATTGTTTGTTGGAGCGCAGCAACCGTTGACGTTATATAAGTTTTGCAGAAAGAACCTGGAAATGAAGGAAAGCAGAAAACATTTGTAGTGTCTAAATACTATGGGATGTAAAAGTGCATACATATTTTGTAATACTATGTTTCTATGTTTTACTATGTTATAAGACGGTCTTTATTACATAGGGGAAAGTGAGGCAGTTTGGCCACCTTAAGAAAATCATCACTAATCATACAAAATTCAAGCCAGCGCCGGTGGAGTAGTGACTGATTTGTCACCCCAATGGGTCTGGGTTCAATCCCAGGCGAGGTCGGTGAGATTTTTCTGAGGCATAAAAATCTCTGGGCACGTCTTTGTTTGGAAGGGAAGTAAAGCAGTCGGTCTCGGCGTATGTGTGTTTGAATGGGTGCGATATCATACGCAGGTGTGGAAGCTGCCTTCCTGCACATTCGATTGCCGTCAATGGATGGCAATCGATGTCCGTCGGTGATTGGCACTAGATTGTGGAACAGAGACCGACGTCAAATAAAGGAATTCAAAATTCAGTGGAAAATTTGAATGATGTTTAACCAAATTGATAGTTCAAGTCCTATTTACATCATGAAAACAAATTGAATATTATAAGTAAACTTTTTAATCTTATGCAAGAAGAGTTAAAAATGTTTTTGTAACCAAAATTAAACCATTGGGGTAAAATGAGTACTCTGTCGGAGTGATATGATCGACCTTGTAAACAACGCGTAAGCATATTATGTTTTCTTGAAGCATTATGAAGGGTCAACAATGAACAGTTTTAGCACAGAAATATTTAACAGAAACATTTTTTTTTCTGTAGAATAAATTAAATTTCAGAAGTACTGCCTATTTAAGACTACATTCTTTTCAGTCTTGTGAATGACTGATTTTTTACCAAAGCAGTTGTTTCAAAACCTGATTTCATATGATACAGTCATATTTATGAAAGGAATATTGAAAAATTAAGAATTCAAGTTGAAATATCAGTGGTGCTCATATTGCTCCGAATGAACTTAAGTAATATTTTGTTTAATTTTTTAATGTTTATTGAAATCTAGAAAAAAACATCGTGTCATATAAGAATCCAATGACTATTAATAAAGCTGCTGAAGGAATATCAACGATAAGTAACAAGAAACTACTGATAGACCTTGTTTTCTGATTCAGAAATCTTATAACAGTTTTGACATTTTGAGTTAGTCTAACATTTTTCGAATATTTGCTCTAGAGAAAATGAAATTGAGAGTTGAAGTAGGCTTCAAGCATCAAGCCTACAACAGATTGTTTGTAAAATGTGTTCAATAAGTTGGTTTTCAAGCGGGTGGCCAGCCATATTGTGCCACTTTCCCCTACTTTCCTGGAAAAACCAGGACACTAGAAAGGTCATACCAAAGAACAATTATTCTTTTAATTAAATGCAAACCGACTGATCAAAAACACATTAAATTTAGTAATGTTGGCTTTTGATGTAAAATACAAGCACTTCAGATAAATCCCCACCCGTGAGGTTTTGTATACCTTCCTTTCTACTTTTTGACACTTTATTCAAAGTTTAAGAAACCTTTTAAACCTCCTATTAGCTTTGAAAAAGGATATGCTTCACACAAATAAAGTATATATTATTCGGAAAACACTCAACAAATATTAGCGACTATTTTAATTTTGTGCTATTTTGGAGGAAAATTTCAAATTTCAAGTTGATTTCACGCTTATGTCTTTGCTAAAATATTTTAAGTTGCACATCTACCTCCAATTGCTATGGATTTTAATGCATTAAACCCATGATACTGTAACTCACTACAATGATTTTGCTCGCCGCAGTTTGAAGTAAACAGTTTTAGTTACTGTCAAGTGTTTCTTACGGGTCAGATGTGTATTTTAGCCACTGCAGTCGTTTTTACAGTAGATAAACGATCATTAAAATGTATTTGACACAAATGTTGTCATATTTTTGGCAATAGCCAATGTTTGGATCAGATCTCTGATCGAAAAATCTAGATTCTTATTATAACTGTACAAAAGAATTTTGAGTGACCCTTCTTATTTCTTAATCATATTGAGCAGTAACGGCGCCGGTGGTGTAGTGGTAAGCGTGATTAGCTCTAACCCCAGTAGGTCTGGGTTCAATCCCAGTCAGCGCCGCCAGAATGTTCTTGAGGCATAACATCTCTGATCACGCCTTCCTTCGGATGGGAAGTAAAGCCGTTGGTCCCCGGTTCATGAGTTGATGGGTCGATAGGTAGGGTCCAGGTGTGGGAGCTGCCTTCCTGGCACGTCGGTAGCATTGGTGCTCAGCACGGAAAACAAGATCGACGGGAAAAACAAACCAAAGGAAAAAAAAAAATAAAAAATATTGAGCAGTAGTCATTAAAATTTAATGACTACTGCTCAATATGATTAAGAAATAAGAAGGGTCACTCAAAATTCTTTTGTACAGTTATAATAAAAATCTAGATTTTTCGATCAGAGATCTGATCCAAACATTGGCTATTGCCAAAAATATGATAACATTTGTGTCAAATACATTTTAATGATCGTTTATCTACTGTAAAAACGACTGCAGTGGCTAAAATACACATCTGACCCGTAAGAAACATTTGACAGTAACTAAAACTGTTTACTTTAAACTGCGGCGAGCAAAATCATTGTAGTGAGCTACAGTATCATGGGTTTAATGCATTAAAATCCATAGCAATTGGAGGTAGATGTGCAACTTAAAATATTTTAGCAAAGACATAAGCGTGAAATCAACTTGAATTTTGAAGTTTTCCTCCAAAAATGTCTACTTGTTACACTAATTAGCGAAAAAAGAATTTACACGTTAAATGACGAATCGATCAGACTCGACCTTCTTCAATTTGCATGATACTTCGCATAATTGTTTGTTATGGGAAACCATTCATATTTGTGCAAAAGATCGACCATGTTGGATATTGTATTTTTTTTCAAAATGGTTGTATGTCTTTTCTAATCATGGAGAAAAATAAAGACCTAGTAGGAAAAATATACTCGGAATGTTTTTTAGTAATTTTGAGTAAACATTCCAAAAAAGTGTTTAAAACCTAAATGTCTAAAAATTTACCAAAATCTTTTGTTCAACGATTGTTTGTACATTTTTGAGTGCCCAAGCTTTTCAATATTTCAAAAGTTTGTTCTTTCATAAGTATTTTTATATAAGAAAAATATATATGTATTGAACAAGGACATTCTAAGCTATTTATATTTTTACTTAACATTACGAAAAAAATACCGTGTATGTTTTTTTTCAAGAAAGACTTTATTTCCATTAGAAAAGACTTTTGGATGCTGCGATTTATTGAGAAATTTCAAATACACCAAAAATGGCGATTCAAAATGGCTGAATTTCGAGTCAAACATTTTATTTTCTATGCCTATCCCCTAAATATTTTTTTTGCCGCAGACTAGTTTATACAGGCAAAAATTAGCTGTATAAGCTGGTCTGCAGTTTATATTATGTCTCGTTTTTTTTCCGGATACGGACCTTATAACATGTTATAAGCATACAAGTCTGAACAAGTCATTATGTCTGACTCGCACTGCAGGCATTGTAACATATACTGATAATTCAGCATCAACATATGCGCCACCGATTTTTGGCGAATAAAAGCTTGCCATCGCCAACAAATTATATAAACTGCGGTAGGATAAACATTTCTCTACCCAATGGTATTCTTCAGAGTTCGAAAAAGTAGTGTAAATTTCTGTTCAGTATAATGCACATAAATGGAGCGTCACATATCATATAATTTTACATTATATATCATGTAAAGTTCTGAGACATTTCATGCAATGTAGCAAATATTGTATACAAAAGCCCATTATTGTAAACAACATTGATCGGTTGCGTGAAATGAAATACAAGTTTACATGAATGAATGTTTACATCACTATTAAAATTCAAAATTTTTATCTGTGTTGATTTATGAGATTTTTTGTGAGAAGTCGGTGGGTCATTGTTTATATGTGCAGTTTTACCCTATTGAAATGTTGATGGCGAAATATCGACAAGAAAAATTTCATCAAGATAGCCTTGTAATAATTAGACTGGCCCAAATTTATGTGGGGTAAATTCTATGTCATTTTTTTTAAAACACACCACCCCCAGATTAGAGTTTGTATATAAGAGTCACGTCAAGAGAAAAAAAAACAGTGGAACTCGCATAACGATTTTTGAAAGATTTCTTTCCCTTTCACTTGGCAACAGAGTACATCTGCATCAACTTCAAATTACTTCTAGCGATAAAACAAATTAGTGACTGTAGTAAATCGTTACATCAGTGATTTTGTCGAATTATCTTAACAACAAATATTACAAATTATCATTACCGATAATTACCACACGCATTTAACAACGTGTTTATGATCAGAATTTCCAGCCCAAAACGCAAACTGGTTGGACATGAGTGTTTCCGATTTGAATGAAACATTACTCATATGTTTGCTGCTACCAATGATTGCATTTTTCATTTAAATAGGAATTTTTGAAAGGGCGTATTAAAAAATTGATTATATTTTTTTCTTCAAAAAAATTACATGAAAAGAAGTTGCAGGTAGTTAAATTATCTTTAAAAACAAAAACGTTAAACGATAATCAACGTCAAAACAAATCCCTTTCAATCTTTATATTTTTTATCAAGAAAACTGAAGAAATGTTATAAAATTTGGTGAAGAGTTTAAGCTGGTAACTTGATTAAAAAAATCTATTTGTTTTAGTTTTTTTTGTTTATGAAATTGCATTTTTTTAGTAAAATAATAATTTATTTGAGTTTTGCGTCTTATTTTCAATAAATTTACACATAATAACTTTTTTCCTAAGTCCAGTCGTAATAGTAATAATAATTCTGAACATTTTATACCATTTTCAAATGTTAGTCGTGATGTCCAGCAGCTAGATGTGTTTTCCATGATACAACAAAACAAACAATGGATCATTTTAGATGGCTGAGTTTTGAACCCACCACAGCTTTCATTTGGCGCTACTGTATAAGGACGAACCAATGTAAAATACTGTGGTAGCCACAGTACGGTGCTGTCAAAACCTCAGCATCTTCAATGATCCATTCATTCTCAGATATGGTAGCTGTCAGACTTACCCGTTTATATTTAGACGCAGCGGAAGAGAAACACATTGATGTTGTCAAATTAAAGATTTCTATTGGTGAGATAAGAATCATTATTATTTTTTACAACTCATATTATTTGAATGCATTGGGTGTATCGTTAGAACTAGAGAATATTTTTACTGCAATTTAGGGTTATTTGCCCAGGCATACAGTTGTTCGGGGTGCGGGGAGCGTGCTCGCGTTGCCTAGCTAAACTTACTCTGGTTGACATAGTTTTTAGCAAAGTCGCAAATAACAACGACTTCGCCATCTTTTAGTCAAAAATAAAAAAAAAATAAAAATAAATAGGGATTTTTTTAAGCAAATTACCAGCTTAAACTCTTCACCAAATTTTATAACATTTTTAAAAAATTATAAAGAGGGTGTTTTGAGATAATCAACCTTTTACGTTTTTTAAAATTAATTTACTAAGTTTTTTTATTTAAGTGCAATTTTTTCTTCAAGATAATTTAACTACCTAGGGAAATGGCTTTAATGGTCTAAGATTGGGCCCATCGATAAAAATCTGCTATTTATCAATTTTATTTAGATGAACGTGTCATCGGGACGGTACTAATGGATATTTTTGGTCCTTATTGAAAATTTAATCGATTGCTGAATTTATGTATGGGCCCAAATTAGGGGCCGACATTACATTCATTTCCCCTACAACTTTTTTTCAGATGTCATTTTGATCAGATCAATAAATATAATATTTTTTTTTAATACGCTAATTAATAATAAAAGTTACTGTGTAGAAAAAAAAAATCATATTTAAATGAAAAATGCAACCAAAATTGGTCGAGACAAAATTGACATATTGTTTAGCGTTTTGGGCTGGAAATGTTCAAATTTTATTGCAATACCTTTCGTGGAATTTTCATAGCATCGTAATGTTGGTTTACTTTGCACTTAAAACAGTAGTGTATGAGTACTTCGCATTAAAGCGGCGCCTGTGGTGTAGCGACAAGCGTGATTATCTCTCACTCTCACCCCAGCAGGCCTGGGTTCAATCCCAGTCAGTGCCACCGGGATGTTCTGAGGCTTAACATCTTTGATCACGTCTTCCTTCGGAAGGGAAGTAAAGTCGTTGGTCCCCGGTTCATGAGATGATGGGTTGATAGGTAGGGTCCAGGTGTGGGAGCTTTTTTGAAATTATCATGTTTAGAAATTTTGCTCATTACTCCAATACGACTAGATTGCCCTGCGTCTCCATTGATACATATCGAATGTAACATGGTTACATTACTTACTTATTTCAATTTCTGGTCCTAGACTAGAAATTTCAGGTTTTTTTTTACAGTCATTCAATCGAGCCTACAAACTCCGTGGTGATGCTGTGAACAATCTCGCTTCTCGGAAACGGGACAGGCCACGGAGTTTGTAGGCTTGGTAGTATGAGAGTTAATATAGGACTTTCAAACTTTATATCAGCCAAATCCCAACAATTTTTTTTAGCTGAATCGGCATATTTTTTTGTTTACTTTTAAATATCTATAGATGTTTCGGATTAGTCGCGTATGAAATTACTAAAGTCTTGATTGCGTCACCACTTCACGTTTTCATGGACACGAATCTCATCATCAAGAAGCAGTACGGATAAAACAAATTTATCTTGATTTTCAGCAAACAGTCAATCATATTTTCAGCTTAGTTGGCTGGACTTTGCTACTGTTGCTGTTGCTGAAGAGCTTCGTAGGTCGTCGTGGTTGATCATGCGATCGGTAAACCACCTGATCGGTTGCATTTGCTGATTCGTTGTCCTGATACAATGGATTCGGTACGCTTGACCTAACTTCGTCAGTCTGGGGACACGTAGGAGGTGGGTTTTGAACCACATTCGTCACTCTGCAGTTCGGTGCAACCTCAGTTGATCGTCGTTAGGATACAACCTCGTACGGGATGAGCGGGCTTCTCGTAATATCTCGGGTCAAGTTCACGCCGGAACCTTGACGACTTTTCGGCATTGTTGCGTCCTCTGCGAGCCTAACCTCACAATGACGCGTGTGGTCTGGATTTACAGGCGAGCTTGTAAGTTTTCTGTGTGCCTCTTGTTCCGTCCTTTCAAAAAATAAAGCGCAGCGTTTTCCAGGGGTACACGTTTTTGCGTAGTGTAACCGCGTAGAGTTGTGATCTTAGGTTATCATTTGAATTTGTTTCTTGAATAATTTTTACTTTAATCCTAGCTAGGCTTTAATTTATTATATAACATTGTATATTTAAGAAAATAATATGAACAATAATTAGTTTAACAATTTACCTGTTTTTTGACTGACCCAAAGGTAAAATAATTTATATAATGTAATAGGGTATACGTCCCTAACCTCGGTCTAATATGCAGCCATAGATTACGTTTTTAATCATAACTCATCAATTAATTTACCTGCAAACGATATTCTACTGCTAAATGGTATGCTTAGATATGCTTATCATGTCGTTTGCTATCAGGAACCGCAAAAAGTTGAAAAACTTACTTTTTTTAAGACAAAAACTCACCAGGGAAATGTATGTAATATCGGTCTATTGTCCCCAAATTGGGTCTATTTATGGATGCAACTTCGTCCTATCCTGTTTGATTCTCAAAAAAAACGCTCTTGGTAACGTTTTCTTATGTATTTTTTTTTATCACTATCACTGTTAACTTAATACTCTTCATTCCTCAAAACATTTCTTAGAGAAAATTTTACGAAAACTACATTAAATCACTCAAGTTAAAAATTAAAAATTAAAAATTTCGCTTATCGTCTTTCGACCGCAGAATATCTAAATCAAAACATTGTGATGTTCATTATACAGATTTGGCAGAAAAAATCTCCCTTCCTGTTCGTTCCTTATCATCCAAATGCAAACCACATTGTTGACGTTACTCTTATTGCTATATGCTGTCAAATGAATTTCATGGGCCAAAGTTAGGAACATAGAAAAGAAATGTGTCCCTAAAGTTGGGTCCATGATTTACTTGTGAAAACGTTGTTAAACAATTAAAATAAACATAAAATATTCAAACAGTAACTGTGAGTTTTACGTCTAGTGTGTATTATCAGGTAATTCCATTCAATAAATGCCATAATCAGGCCATTTGATGATCGTCAGTGCAACCTTCCCATCTTAACCTTAGAAGTCATGGCGGCTAAAAACTCCGAACAGAGTGATATTCTCAACCAGTTTTATTACTTACGAGAGCTGAAAATGTATTGAAATGTTGTGATATAAATTGATTTGTGTGTGGTACACATTTATCAATCATCAGTGATCAATATTTTCCTTATTTTTTGTGTAATATTCCTTAATTAATTATTTATTTGCGTGATAGGCCGAATGAAAGGACTAGACCCACATTACATACCGTAACCCTATATGCCTAGAACATTTACGTCCAAATTAGATCCACCGTCACCGGTACTGATCATGTTCTTGAATGCGAATGTGACTTAATGTGTCGCATAATGAATTTCAGCTCATACCAGTTGTTACTCACTTCTTGAGTCCTCGCAATGACCTACGATAATCATACAATTAAATTTTCAAGACTGTCCCTTCTTACCCCCAGAAAATGAACAATATATATATAGTTTCCTTCAGCATAAGTTTAACTTACATAATACTGATGTTGTTAGAAAAATGCTGTACATGTTGACGATAAATCCAGAACAATCCTTAAGGTGTCCGCCTTAACCTGATTTCCCGAAGGTGTTCGCGCTGTGCAACTTCTGGTTTTTAATGTTTCTGTTCCTAGACTTTTATTGTGGCCCAGATATACCTACTTCAATAAGGCAAAATGGCATCGCACGCAGCACAGGAGTGGAACTTCAAATCAGAAAGTGGCTCCACTGGTCATTTGCGAACACTAGCGCACCTAGCGGTAGAAGGCATCTTCGGCCTGTAGTTAAGATAGGCAGCATGCTATGATAGTGTGAGTGCACATAGAAAGCCTATGTGGAACGCTACCACATCACATCGCTCGTTGAGCAGAAAAGCGAGCACTTTTTGATTCACCGATTTGTTTGCACTTCCCCTTCTGTTCTGTGCACGCAGTATCCACTTTCGAGCAATATCTATTGCTGATTTAGAGAATAATTATTTAATGCTGTTAAATGCGGTTGCATAATTATCTGAAGCAGGATGGTTATTTATCTGTGAACTGGCAATACAATCGTTTATATAACGGCAATCAACAAATGCATCGTATGTCTGGCCACTCACATTATGAACGGGTCATATAGAAAACTCTCGGTTTCAACCAAATTAGATCGTCATCTTCAGGCTAGAGCGAAAAACTAAAATAAAAATAGACCACATTGAACTAGAACTCGACTTTCACTTTCAGCGAACTTGAAAGAGGAAAAGGCGGTGAGAATTCACACACGCAAATAACCAGAAAGCATCGTAGCGTTCGGTATTAATACCGCAGTCATAAGACACCAGTAGTGATGGCATTTGATCGGTCATCGTTGTTATTGACGTTGAAAAATGAAATGAATGAGACCAAACAGAGCAATACGTGCAATGAGATTCTACGGTTGCTGATGCTGATGCGTTACCTATTGAAGATAAAATGATAAAGTCAGTAGGCAAGTGCCTCAATATCAAAGGCTGCATCATTATCATCAGTTGTCATATGTAAGGTAAGCACATATATGCTTCTGGGTTTTTACGTTTCTACACAATCTATTTCCCAGGGAAGTCGAGAACATTCCAAAAGAAAAAAAAAGAAAAAAAATGAAAGATTTCCTCGACTGGACTGGGAATTGAACCCGTCACCTCCGACTTGGCAATCCCCGGTAATACCGTACCTTTACTGACTAGGCTATCGGAGGTGCACTCATATGCTGATAGCTAATAAGAGTTAACAGATTCAATTCAAGATTTCAGCACGATCTAATATTTAAAATTTAAAATTTCAGACTGAAATTTCTTCAGTCACAATTTTATCGACAGACTTGCGATAGAAACTTCGGTCGAGAATAAATCTCAAAACTCTATTTGCCAAATTACCCTACAAAGCGTAAGAAATAGTGTAGACTATGTTCTATTTTTAAAACCCGAATATCGTAAATCTCAGGAAGGCGGAAAACTGTAGCTAAGAATTGAAAGGGAAAGTGAAAACACATACACACCTCCTCCACACCGGTACAGCTGCCGGTTTGTATGATGCCAGCGGGTAGAATGCCGGCCAACCGACCGTCAACAAGTCAACAAGTAGAAAGTGAAAACTATTCCTCAACGTTAGTGTTAGTTGGTGGGAGTGGTGGTTTGATGTGTGATGCAAAATAATCATAGCAGGCGCACATACGGCACATGTATATTGTATGCATATCCTCATCGCTCTTTGTGTACCATTGCAACGGGAAGCAGAAGCATGGCTGTCTGAGGACGACCAACATATGTGAGAGCTTTTCCTCTGTGGAAAGCAAAACGTATGAGCTTTTTTCCTTTCCGCCATTTGTACATAGCAATCAGTAGAGTACATGCTTGCATCTAGGAGAACACTGCGGAAATTACACGGTTGTCCACAGAGCTGGATATAACCATGCTCAAAGAATCAAAATGGTTTATTTTGTATACAAAGCATCAGCATGCGGTGTACGTTTGACAAGTTTGCAATACTTTAGGTTTCCGCTTGTAAGATTGATTGTTGCAGCAACCAAAAGCACATTACTGATAACGATTGATGATTTCAAATCCTATACCAATTCATCTTTTCCGTAGTGTGAAGTCCAGAGTTCTAGTCGGTGCGTGTACCATTCGCTAGAACACTATGCTCGTGTGTACTAGCGTACACTAGAGTCGATGAACGCTAGTCGTATCGCAATACAGACGAAAGTTCGTTTCTACTTGGTCTGGTGTACACTGCTGTTTGACTGGATGATGGTGTTTCGTGTATGCAACAGCAGCAGCACACAACAAATTCTACTCAAATCAAAATAGCAAAAATACATACCCCGGCATCGCGCGTACAACTGTCTAACAGGCAGCAAAAGCAAAGGCAAGAACGCCAGCATAGTGTTGAGAATACATGACCTTCACCTTAACCCAGTGACAGTGTCGGACAAACGGTCGATTGCCTTTTCTTCTTCACCATGCATGCAGACGGCAATATATATATACATACAGTTACTAGTACACATGTTTGGTTATTTGCATTCTACGGTTGTGGAGTGTTGTGCCCCTAGATGCCGCGTGTATCAACTATGAGCAGATTACGACTCAGATACCGCTCTGCTTAGTGTAGCTTAGGCATGAAATGGTAGCAGGAAAAGCAAGCTTGCGTTTGTCAACATTTTTACCCGGTTTATAACATAAAAGTGATTCATTAATTGACAGCAATTTCGCACATCATAACCATAGTAATGCATTGGTTTCAGACTCTAATTTACGTAGTTCGACGCACTTTACTTTCAGAATCGGAGACGAACCAGCGTTCGTCTGAAAGTCTCCTTAATAAAGATAACTAACTAACTACTTTCAGTATAACGAATTCGATAAACTTTCTCATAGAAGGTTGTGCAGAGCTGATTTGGAATGGTTGTATGGAGACGCATGGTGGATTTCACTCACTTCGCTATAAAAAATGTTTTCCGGAATTATGAAATCACTAAATATTATAATGATATTTGTACTTGTAAGCATGTGTTCGACTCATAAAACCTGTCAATTTCACTTTAAGAGAGTCAATTTCTCTTTCTTTGGGTTCAGGGTTGCTTCCACTCACTTGCTATAAAACAATGTTTTTCGGAATTATGAAATCATTAGACGATATAATGACGTGTTGTACTTGTAAGTAAAAACTGTAAATTTCGCTTTCAGAGCGTCACAATCAGCAATCTTATGATTCGCGAGCGTTCACTCAGAGTGAGCACTCACGAAAGCAATATTGACAGGTTTTTTTTTTAGCAAGTGAGTGGAAGTAACCCTGTTTGGGTTTAGCTGTGAGCCAACGATTGAAGCCAACTCGTTTGAATGTGGTTTCTTGGAGAGTAAGTTACTATTATCCATGTCCATGGAGAGTAAGTTACTATTATCCACTATCGGAGACGAGCCAGCCAACGGCTGAAAGTCTCCTTAATAAAGATATAAAAAAAAAAAAATTATCCACTAGGGTTTATTGGGCAGATGTTCCATTCACGGGTAATAACCGTGAACAGGTTAGGGACAAAGTCTCGGATTCTGA